>NC_053026.1:440624290-440640949 GCF_003073215.2 Triticum urartu | reverse complement strand
TTATTATTTATTTCCTTATTTCATGATAAATGTTTATTATTCATGCTAGAATTGTATTAACCGGAAACATAATACATGTGTGAATACATAGACAAACTGAGTGTCACTAGTATGCCTCTACTTGACTAGCTCGTTAATCAAAGATGGTTATGTTTCCTAACCATAGACAAAGGAGTTGTTATTTGATTAACGGGGTCACATCATTAGTTGAATGATCTGATTGACATGACCCATTCCATTAGCTTAGCACCCGATCGTTTAGTATGTTGCTATTGCTTTCTTCATGATTTATACATGTTCCTATAACTATGAGATTATGTAACTCCCGTTTACCGGAGGAACACTTTGGGTACTACCAAACGTCACAAGGTAACTGGGTGATTATAAAGGAGTACTACAGGTGTCTCCAAAGGTACATGTTGGGTTGGCGTATTTCGAGATTAGGATTTGTCACTCCGATTGTCGGAGAGGTATCTCTGGGCCCTCTCGGTAATGCACATCACATAAGCCTTGCAAGCATTGCAACTAATATGTTAGTTGTGAGATGATGTATTACGGAACGAGTAAAGAGACTTGCGGTAACGAGATTGAACTAGGTATTGGATACCGACGATCGAATCTCGGGCAAGTAACATCCCGATGACAAAGGGAACAACGTATGTTGTTATGCGGTCTGACCGATAAAGATCTTCGTAGAATATGTAGGAGCCAATATGTAACATCCCGGTGTCGCTATTGGTTATTGACCAGAGAGGTGTCTCGGTCATGTCTACATAGTTCTCGAACCCGTAGGGTCCGCACGCTTAAGGTTACGATGACATTTATATTATGAGTTATGAGTTTTGATGTACCGAAGGAGTTCGGAGTCCCAGATGAGATCGGGGACATGACGAGGAGTCTCGAAATGGTCGAGATGTAAAGATTGATATATTGGAAGCCTATGTTTGGATATCGGAAGTGTTCCGGGTGAAATCGGGATTTTACCGGAGTACCGGGAGGTTACCGGAACCCCCTGGGAGCTATATGGGCCTTAGTGGGCTTTAGTGGAAAGGAGAAAGGGGCAGCACAAGGTGGCTGTGCGCCTCCCCCCTTCCCCTAGTCCTATTAGGACTAGGAGAGGTGGCCGGCCCCCTCTCTCTCTTTCCCCCTCAAGGAGTCCTATTCCAACTAGGATTGGGGGGGGGGAATCCTACTCCCAGAGGGAGTAGGACTCTCCTGGCGCGCCCTATGTGGCCGGCCAGCCTCCCCCCCTTTTGTTCCTTTATATACTGAGGCAGAGGCACCCCAGAAACACACAAGTTGATCCACGTGATCTATTCCTTAGCCGTGTGCGGTGCCCCCAGCCACCATATTCCTCGATAATACTGTAGCGGAGTTTAGGCAAAGCCCTGCTGCTGTAGTGCATCAAGATCGTCACCACGCCGTCGTGCTGACGGAACTCTTCCCCGACACTTTGCTGGATCGGAGTCCGGGGATCGTCATCGAGCTGAACGTGTGCTCGAACTCGGAGGTGCCGTAGTTTCGGTACTTGATCGGTTGGATCGTGAAGACGTACGACTACTTCCTCTACGTCGTGTCAGCGCTTCCGCAGTCGGTCTGCATTGGGTACGTAGATAACACTCTCCCCTCTTGTTGCTATGCATCACATGATCTTGCGTGAGCGTAGGAATTTTTTTGAAATTACTACGAAACCCAACAGTGGCATCCGAGCCTAGGTTATTATGTTGATGTTATATGCACGAGTAGAACACAAGTGAGTTGTGGGCGATATAAGTCATACTGCCTACCAGCATGTCATACTTTGGTTCGGCGGCATTGTTGGACGAGACGACCCAGACCAACATTACGCGTACGCTTACGCGAGACCGGTTTCCCCGACGTGCTTTGCACATAGGTGGCTTGCGGGCGACTGTCTCTCCAGCTTTAGTTGAACCAAGTGTGGCTACGCCCGGTCCTTGCGAAGGTTAAAACGGAGTCTATTTGACAAACTATCATTTGTGGTTTTGATGCGTAGGTGAGATTGGTTCGTTCTTAAGCCCGTAGCAGCCACGTAAAACTTGCAACAACAAAGTAGAGGACGTCTAACTTGTTTTTGCAGGGCATGTTGTGATGTGATATGGTCAAGGCATGATGCTGAATTTTATTGTATGAGATGATCATGTTTTGTAACCGAGTTATCGGCAACTAGCAGGAGCCATATGGTTGTCGCTTTATTGTATGCAATGCAATCGTGATGTAATGCTTTACTTTATTACTAAACGGTAGTGATAGTCGTGGAAGCATAAGATTGGCGAGACGACAACGATGCTACGATGGAGATCAAGGTGTCACTCCGGTGACGATGGTGGTCACAACGGTGCTTCGGAGATGGAGATCACAAGCACAAGATGATGATGGCCATATCATATCACTTATATTGATTGCATGTGATGTTTATCCTTTTATGCATCTTATCTTGCTTTGGTTCGACGGTAGCTTTATAAGATGATCTCTCACTAATTATCAAGGTACAAGTGTTCTCCCTGAGTATGCACCGTTGCGAAAGTTCTTCGTGCTGAGACACCACGTGATGATCGGGTGTGATAGGCTCTACGTTCAAATACAACGGGTGCAAAACAGTTGCACACGCGGAATACTCAGGTTAAACTTGACGAGCCTAGCATATAACAGATATGGCCTGGGAACACTGAGACCGAAAGGTCGAGCATGAATCATATAGTAGATATGATCAACATAGTGATGTTCACCATTGAAACTACTCCATCTCACGTGATGATCGGACATGGTTTAGTTGATTTGGATCACGTGATCACTTAGAGGATTAGAGGGATGTCTATCTAAGTGGGAGTTCTTAAGTAATATGATTAATTGAACTTTAATTTATCATGAACTTAGTCCTGGTAGTATTAGCATATCTATGTATAGATCAATAGCTCGCGTTTAGCTCCCCTGTTTTATTTTTGATATGTTCCTAGAGAAAACTAAGTTGAAAGATGTTAGTAGCAATGATGCAGATTGGATCCATGATCTGAGGTTTATCCTCATTGCTGCACAGAAGAAATATGTCTTTGATGCACCGCTAGGTGACAAACCTATTGCAGGAGCAGATGCAGATGTTATGAACATTTTGCTAGCTCAATATGATGACTACTTGATAGTTTAGTGCACCATGCTTAAACGGCTTAGAATCAGGACTTCAAAGACGTTTTGAACGTCATGGACCATATGAGATGTTCCAGGAGTTGAAGTTAATATTTCAAGAAAATACCCGAGTTGAGAGATATGAAGTCTCCAACAAGTTCTATAGCTAAAAGATGGAGGAGAATAGCTCAAGCAGTGAGCATGTGCTCAGATTGTCTGGGTACTACAATCGCTTGAATCAAGTGGGAGTTAATCTTCCAGATAAAATAGTGATTGACAGAATTCTCTAGTCACCATCACCAAGTTAGTAGAACTTCGTGATGAACTATGATATGCAAGGGATAACAGAAATGATTCACAAGCTCTTCGTAATGCTGAAATCGACGAAGGTAGAAATCAAGAAAAATATCAAGTGTTGATGGTAGACAAGACCACTAGTTTCAAGAAAAGGGCAAAGGGAAGAAGGGGAACTTCAAGAAGAACGGCAAGCAAGTTGCTGCTCAAGTGAAGAAGCCCAAGTCTGGTCCTAAGCCTGAGACTAAGTGCTTCTACTGCAAAGGGACTGGTCACTGGAAGCGGAACTGCCCCAAGTATTTGGTGTATAAGAAGGATGGCAAAGTGAACAAAGGTATATTTGATATACAGATTATTGATATGTATTTTACTAGTGTTCGTAGCAACCCCTCGGTATTTGATACTGGTTCAGTTGCTAAGAGTAGTAACTCGAAACGGGAGTTGCAGAATGAACATAGACTAGTTAAGGGTGAAGTGACGATGTGTGTTGGAAGTGGTTCCAAGATTGATATGATCATCATCGCACACTCCCTATACTTTTGGGATTAGTGTTGAACCTAAATAAGTGTTATTTGGTGTTTGCGTTGAGCATGCATATGATTTGATCATGTTTATTGCAATACAGTTATTCATTTAAGTAAGAGAATAAATTGTTGTTCTGTTTACATGATAAAACTTTATGGTTACACACCCATGAAAATGGTTCGTTGGAATCTCGATGCATGGATACACATATCATAATATTGAAACCAAAATGCGAAAGTAAATAATGATATAGTAGCAATCTTATTTGTGCACTGCCGTTTAGGTCATATTGGTGTAAAGCGCATGAAGAAAATCCATGCTGATGGGCTTTTGGAATCACTTGATTATGAATCAGTTGATGCTTGCAAACCATGCCTCATGGGCAAGATGACTAAGACTCCGTTCTCCGGAACAATGGAGCGAGCAACTGACTTATTGGAAATAATACATACTGATGTATGCGGTCCGATGAGTGTTAAGGCTCACGGCAAGTATCGTTATTTTCTGACCTTCACAGATGATTTGAGCGGATATGGTTATATCTACTTAATGAAACACAAGTCTGAAACATTTGAAAAGTTCAAAGAATTTCAGAGTGAAGTGGAGAATCATCATAACAAGAAAATAAAAGTTTCTACGATATGATCGCAGAGGTAAATATTTGAGTTAAGAGTTTGGCCTTCAGTTAAAACAATGTGAAATAGTTTCACTACTCACGCCACCTAGAACACCACAGTGTAATGGTGTGTCCAAACATCATAACCGTACTTTATTAGATATGGTGCAATCTATGATGTCTCTTACCGATCAACCACTATCGTTTTGGGGTTATGCATTAGAGACAGCTGCATTCATGTTAAATAGGGAACCATCTAAATCCGTTGAGACGACACCGTATGAACTATGGTTTGGCAAGAAACCTAAGCTGTCGTTTCTTAAAGTTTGAGGTTGCAATGCTTATGTGAAAAAGTTTCAACCTGATAAGCTCTAACCCAAATCGGAGAAGTGCATCTTCATAGCATACCCAAAAGAATATGTTGGGTACACATTCTATCACAAATCCGAAGGCAATATATTCGTTGCTTTGAATGGATCCTTTCTAGAAAAGGAGTTTCTCTCGAAATAAGTGAGTGGGAGGAAATTAGAACTTGATGAGGTAACTGTACCTGCTCCCTTACTGGGAAGTAGTTCATCACAGAAATATGTTCCTGTGACTACTACACCGATTAGTGAGGAAGCTAATGATGATGATCATGTAACTTCAGATCAAGTTACTACCGAACCTCGTAGGTAAACCAGAGTGAGATCCGCACCATAGTGGTACGGTAATCCTGTTCTGGAGGTCATGTTACTTGACCATGACGAGCCTACGAACTATGAGGAAGCAATGATGAGCCCAGATTCCGCGAAATGGCTTGAGGCCATGAAATCTGAGATGAGATCCATGTATGAGAACAAAGTATGGACTTTGATTGACTTGCCCAATGATCGGCGAGCCATTGAGATTAAATGGATCTTCAAGAGGAAGACGGACACTGATAGTAGTGTTACTATCTACAAAGCTAGAATTGTCGCAAAAAGGTTTTCGACAAGTTCAAGGTGTTGACTACGATGAGAGTTTCTCACTCGTATCTATGCTTAAGTCTGTCCGAATCATGTTAGCAATTGCCGCATTTTATGAAATCTGGCAAATGGATAAACAAAACTGCATTCCTTAATGGATTCATTAAAGAAGAGTTGTATATGATGCAACCAGAAGGTTTTGTCAATCCTAAAGGTACTAACAAAATATGCAAGCTCCAGCGATCCATCTATGGACTGGTGCAAGCATCTCGGAGTTGGAATATACGCTTTGATAAGTTGATCAAAGCATATAGTTTTATACAAACTTGCGGTGAAGCGTGTATTTACAAGAAAGTGAGTGGGAGCACTACAACATTTCTGATAAGTATATGTGAAAGACATATTGTTGATCGAAGATAATGTAGAATTATTCTGCAAAGCATAAAGGAATGTTTGAAAGAAGTTTTTCAAAGAAAGACCTCAGTGAAGCTGCTTACATATTAAGCATCAAGATCTATAGAGATAGATCAAGATGCTTGATAAGTTTTTCAATGAGTACATACCTTGACAAGATTTTGAAGTAGTTCAAAATGAAACAGTCAAAGAAGGAGTTCTTGCCTGTGTTACAAGGTGTGAAGTTGAGTAAGACTCAAAAACCCGACCACGGCAGAAGATAGAGAGAGAATGAAAGTCATTCCCTATGCCTCAGCCATAGGTTCTATAAAGTATGACATGCTGTGTACCAGACCTATTGTATACCCTGCCCTGAGTTTGGCAAGGGAGTACAATAGTGATCTAGGAGTAGATCACTGGACATTGGTCAAAATTATCCTTAGTGGAATAAGGATATGTTTCTCGATTATGGAGGTGAAAAAAGGTTCGTCGTAAAGGGTTACGTCAATGCAAGTTTTGACACTAATCTAGATGACTCAAAAATCTCAATCTGGATACATATTTAAAGTAGGAGCAATTAGCTAGAGTAGCTCCGTGCAGAGCATTGTTGACATAGAAATTTGCCAAATACTTACGGATCTGAATGTGGCAGACCCGTTGACTAAACTTCTCTCACAAGCAAAACATGATCACACCTTAGTACTCTTTGGGTGTTAATCACATAGCGATGTGAACTAGATTATTGACTCTAGTAAACCCTTTGGGTGTTGGTCACATGTCGATGTGAACTATAGGTGTTAATCACATGGTGATGTGAACTATTGGTGTTAAATCACATGGAGATGTGAACTAGATCATTGACTCTAGTGCAAGTGGGAGACTGAAGGAAATATGCCCTAGAGGCAATAATAAAGTTATTATTTATTTCCTTATATCATGATAAATGTTTATTATTCATGCTAGAATTGTATTAACCGGAAACATAATACATGTGTAACATCCCAAATTTTCAATTTGGAATGTTATACATTAGATCATAAATGCATGTCATATTTTAATTTGCTTTTGGTTTGATCCTAGAAATTTCTACGCAACTCAAGGACCCCCGGAGAGAGTTGGGGATTTCGTTACTTTCATATTTGAGTTTTCTCAAATTTTAAGAATAGGATCATTTGATTTTATTTATTTTATCATCAATTATTTCTATTACAAAAATATGAGAGAGGGAATAAAATGACTTTCCCAAAATAAAGAGGATTTAATAATAAAATCAAATAAGATTTTATTCGGAGTTTTTCGTTATTTTATTTGAATTTAGGAAAAATGTGCGTTTTTCAAAATTGCATTTAGGCCCCAAATAAATGTTCACCTTGTGCGGCTTGATTTTAGAAGCCCGGGAAAATTTATTTCGGGATTTTTTGGAGTCCGTTTAGTATTTATTTTTATTTTTCTTCCGCGCGTAATTATTTATAAAAAAACGAACCGACCTACGGGCCGTGTCCGACTAGGACTCCAGCCCGACTAGGCTATATAAGCCGGGGGGAGGCCCAGCCCCAGCCAAACCCTAGCCGAGCCGCCCCAGCGCCGCCCCGCCACCGCCAGCGCCCGCCGCCGCCGCCACCCCGCCGTCGCCAGTGCCCGCCGCCGCCGCCGCCCGCCGTCACGCCGCCCGAGGTCGCCTCGATTTCCACGCCGATTTTTGTATTTTTTTATGAAAACCGTCCGGTTTTTTCGACGGTTTTTTTAGTTTCAGTTTTTCTAAATAGATTGGTTTTTCCGGTTTATTTAAATAGCGAGCATTCGTCCGTTCGTTCGTTCTAACGAACGTTCGTCATTTTTCTTTTTCTCGGATTTAATCCGCGATTTTTCTGATCGTGATTCCTGATCCGATTTTCTTTTTAGTATAACTTTTCGCTCGTTTATCGGAATCAGGCGATTCAAGCGCCTGGAGTTTCGTCTTGAAACCCTCTATCCGTTTAACCAACTTAAACAAGTTTTTGCTACTGTAAAAATTGCCCTAGATCCAGATTAGTAGAATGAAGTTGTTTTCTTTCGCCGTTTGACTTTCGTTGCTTCGTTCGATTTGATTCTTTTTGCAAACCGGAGTTCTTAAGTTGAACCTTCTGGTTAGATCTCTTATTTGAGTTTTACCTGTGCATTAGATGAGTACTTATTGTATGCTTGTTTGTTTGTTTGCGATAGAGTACCCGGAGTGCGCCGCTTGTTACTTCAAATCGCTAGGTTTCCCGGATCATCAGCAAGGCAAGTAACACTTTGATCCTACCTTTTCTACTACCCAGTTTTATTGCATTAGATTAATCCTCAAACATTGCATGATTAGGATCTAATTCAATTGTGGGATGGGAAGTAGTTGAGGTAGTACCTATTACCTGTTTACTATCAAACCTTTGGGAGTTACTTCTACGTTTTGCTTATTGCCATGCTATGCTAGTAGACGTGGATTGGGTGAGTGATATCCATGACATATGTGAGTTTGTTAATTAATGGTTTATCTAAGGTGGCAACTTAAACACACATCTGGGTGGATTGAGGCACCTGAGTATTCCAGGATTTGCCTGTTTTCTTTTGGACCGCCACCCAGGCTCAAAGGGATCATGAGACTATTCATACTAGAAACTTCCGTGTGCAGCCACAAGCTATTATGGGCTCTAGCATAGTTGACTAAGTCGTGCGAACTCTTACAGTGGTAGACTAGCAGATCTAGGGGATGTAGGTGGTACGGTCTACCCGATCGTAAGGTGCTAGCGCTTCTGAAAGACTATGTCTCGGTCATCCGTCTTCTCAAATACCATGTAGTGCGAGAAACCAAACGGAGGCGATCGAGTCTTGTGGGGAAAAGTGTGCAAACCTCTGCAGAGTGTAATAAACTAATCATGGTTAGCCGTGTCCCCGGTTATGGACAATCTTGAGTATCTAGTACTTGGATTATCATGTGAATCTAAACATGTTACTCTAAATTAATTTTGTTGGGTTTTGTTAATGATATTTTTAATTGGGATTGAGAATGTTGTCAACCATTCTCAATGTTTAACAACTACCATGATAGTTAAATAAATTTATTCCTTTGAAATAGGGAAAAATTGGCTTTACGCAAAACTGTAACCATAGAGCTTTCCACCAGCCAAATTTGCATATAGAATAGCTGTTTCATTCCATTACTCTCTATGTGTTACCTTGCCAGCATATTCCATGTGCTGACCCGTTTCGGGCTGCAACGTTAATGTTGTAGACTTTTCAGACGACGATTAAGGAGTTTTTAGGTCGTGGTTCTATACTCAGTGATGCCGTTGGAGTTGATGGACTCACTTGTCTTCCAAGCCTTCCGCTGTTATCGTTATTAAATGGCCTTAAGCCATATTTATTGTAATAAGTTCTCTATTGAGACACTCAATGTAATAAGTGTGTGATTGCAACTCTGTTATAAATCCTCTGAGTACTGTGTGGTGTCAGCATTACTGATCCAGGGATGACACCGGAGCACAGAGATCAGACTGTTTGAGGTCTGGTCGCTACAGAGATGGTATCAGAGCACACGCTGACTGTAGGACACGACCACTACGCTAAAGACCTAGATCACTATTCACCCTCTTCTCTTCTGACCTCTCATCTTTTCTACTCTTTTAGGATGGTGGATGCAAGGAACAAGTTCACACAACCGGATGAAGATACACCCTTTGGACGTCACTTGAAGGAAGTCACTAGATACCTGAACATAGGAGTACCAAGCTTCACCAGAACCTACAACGCCACTTTACCTGAAGAAGAGCGCTGGATGATTCAAGTTCAAGTTCCAGGAAGGACGTTCATGCCAATCACTGAGCCCATAGAGTTTTCTTTTGATGCACCAACTTGGAGTCTAGGAAAAAGCATGGCAGCTCACATCGCCATGGGACGCATTGGAGAAGTCTACCGCAATGATCTCAAGGATACAATCTACCAGATTTGTGGGCACCGAGATGAGCACTGGGAGATGATCAGCACCAGGAAGGATAGATCAATTGCAGCTTTTATCCAGGAGTTAAACCAGCACATTCGACGACAGGAGAACCAGATGTGCACCGACATGATAGATCTGAAGAAGGCTAAGACAAGAATCAAGGAACTGGAGGAAGAACTCAAGGCTACACGCGAAGATTATGAAGAGGAAATTGAAGTATTGGTGGACAAGAATGCCGACTTAACAATGAAGATCGGGATATTTATGGGAGGCCCTACACCAGTAGATGAAGACGAAGAACCCAAGGAGATTAGCCCGGAAGACTACATCATCATCGACAACACCGATTCGGATCCAGATGATAGCGATGATGATTATGTTGATGAAGCTGGAGCAGATATCATGGAGTCTGCAACCGAAGAATATTTCTAGTAGACCACCTCATCAGTAGTAGTAGTCCACCATGTAAATATAGTAGTCCGAGCACTTTTGCGATAGCTAGATCGATTGTATGCCCTTGTTTGATTGAATGAAGTGAATTGTTTGCTATTGCCTCATGTGCATATGGTAGTGTTTTCTCTTTAGACCCCCTCTATTCTTACATCTCATCTTTTCTAAACCCTCAGATGCCTCCGAGACGTGACCCCGGATTTACCTTTCCACCGGAGCTCACCCAGTTGATCCAGCAGCAGAACACATTGATGCAGTTGCTAGTCCAGAATCAGAATCAAGGGAACAACAACAACAACCCACCACCACCACCACTTGTTGATCACTTAGCCCGTTTTCTTAGGCTGAATCCGCCGGTGTTTTCCAGTAGCACCGAGCCGATAGTAGCAGATGATTGGCTCCGCAAGACAGCTAGAGAGTTGACCACAGCAGGATGCACAGATGCGGAGAAGGTGAAGTTTGCCGCACATCAGCTTGAAGGACCCGCAGCATTATGGTGGGAGAATTTCACTGCCACTTTCCCTGTCGACACTGTCACATGGGACCAGTTTCAGCAGGCTTTTAGTACTGCCCATGTTTCAGTAGGAGCTATGGCCATGAAGAAGCATGAGTTTCGCAAATTGCGCCAAGGAGGACGGACAGTAGGCCAGTATGTGGAAGACTTTAGTAAGTTAGCACGTTATGCCCCAGATGACGTTGCTACGGATGCAGCGAAGCAGGAGAAGTTTCTGGAAGGACTGAACGATGAGTTGAGCATGCAGTTGATGGTAGCAACCTTCAACAACTACCAGGAGTTGGTAGACCGTGCTCTTATGATTGAAGGCAAGCAGCAACAAATTGAGAATCGCAAGAGAAAGTATGGACAAGGAAAGTACAATTCAGGAGCTCAGCAGAAGCCACGTTTTATCCCTAGACCGGGAGGACATTTTCAACATACCCATGGAGGAGGTAGCTCGCACAATCACAATGGCACCAGGAATGGTAATGGGAATGGAGGAAGCAACGGCCAGAATCACACCAACCCATCAACCCCAGCCAAGAAAGACCTGAGCCAAGTCACTTGCTTTAAGTGTTCGAAGACCGGACATTATGCCAATGAATGCCCTGAAATACAAAATGGAAATAGCAATGTAAGCTCTGGGAAGAAGCCGAACCCTTTCAACAGGGGACAGGTGAACCACGTTAGCGTGGAGGAGGTTGAAGCTCGGCCTGATGCAATAATAGGTAAGTTTTTGGTTAAGTCATTTACTGTACTCGTTCTTTTTGATACTGGTGCATCGCATTCATACATCTCAAGGGGATTTGTGGATAAGTATAACCTGTCAACCCAAGCCCTTAGGTCACCCATGTTAGTAACCTCGCCTGGAGCAGAATATTTGGCTAGTCGATGGTGTGATCGGTTACCATTAAGGATTGGTAACTATGTTTTTCCCTCAGACCTAATAGTATTGGAATCCCAAGGATTGGGTGTGATATTAGGCATGGATTGGTTATCAAAGTATGAAGGGAATATTGAATGTGCTAGTAAGTCAATTTTTCTTACCACCCCAGAAGGGAGAAGGATCAAGTATGTATCCCGACATGTGCCAAAGAGGGCTCAAGTAAATTGCTTAACAGGAGTTGTGCAGGAGGAAGTACCAGTGGTAAGGGATTTCCCTGAAGTATTTCTAGAAGAGTTGCCAGGCATGCCACCGGATAGAGATATTGAGTTTTTGATTGAGCTATTGCCAGGCACCGGGCCAATATCAAAGAGACCATATAGGATGCCAGCAAAGGATTTGGTGGAAATTAAGAAGCAGATTAAGGAATTATTGGATAAGGGATATATTCGCCCAAGTTCTTCGCCTTGGGGATCGCCAGTACTTCTAGTGGAGAAGAAGGATGGATCGTTAAGGATGGTTGTTGATTATCGAGGATTGAATGAAGTAACGATCAAGAACAAGTACCCACTACCGATGATCAATGATCTGTTTGATCGATTGCAAGGAGCTAAGGTATTTTCCAAGATCGATCTGCGATCAGGATACCACCAGTTGAAGATTCAAGAACAGGATATACCTAAGACAGCTTTTACCACCAGGTATGGGTTGTACGAGTATACCGTTATGTCATTTGGTCTGACTAACGCACCCGCATATTTTATGAACATGATGAACAAAGTATTTATGGAGTTTTTGGATAAGTTCGTCGTGGTGTTCATTGATGATATTCTGGTTTACTCAAAGAATGAAGAAGAGCATAAGGAACATTTGCGATTGGTGCTTGAGAAGCTCAGAGAACATCAGTTGTATGCCAAGTTCAGCAAATGTGAGTTTTGGCTGAAGGAAGTAGGATTTCTCGGACACGTTATATTCGGAGAAGGAATAGCATTAGATCCCACTAAAGTTGATACCGTGACCAAGTGGGAAGCACCAACCACGATTGGAGAGATACGGAGTTTTCTTGGACTCGCAGGATACTACCGGAGATTTATTGAGAATTTCTCAAAGATTGCGAAGCCTATGACTGCGTTGTTGAAGAAGGATACCAAGTTCAATTGGACTGAGGAATGTGAGGCTAGTTTCCAGGAATTGAAGAAACGTTTGGTTACTTCACCAGTGTTGATTTTGCCAGATCAAACCAAGGACTATGAGGTATATTGCGACGCTTCACGTCGAGGACTTGGAGCAATGCTTATGCAGGAAGGGAGAGTTGTTTCATATGCCTCAAGACAACTGAAGCCTCATGAGTTGAATTATGCTACGCATGATTTGGAATTAGCAGCCGTAGTGCATGCATTGAAAACATGGAGACATTTCCTCATTGGAAACCATTGTGAGGTGTACACGGATCATAAGAGTTTGAAATACATTTTCACGCAGAAGGAGTTAAACCTCAGACAAAGGAGATGGTTGGAGCTCATCAAGGATTATGATATGAGATTGCATTACCATCCCGAAAAGGCTAATGTAGTAGCTGACGCATTAAGCCGTAAGAGCCATGTCAATACATTAATGACGGGAGAGATACCAAGGGAGTTAGCAGAAAATCTTCGTGACCTATGTTTGGAAATAGTTCCGAGAGGCTATGTAGCAGCATTGGAGATTCAGTCAACTTTGATGGATAGAATCAGAGAAGCTCAGAAGACTGACAAGGAGATTGCCTCTATTAAGGAGAAACTTAGCAAAGGAAAGGCTAAAGGATTTCGTGAGGATGAACACGACACCCTATGGTTTGAAGACCGTGTTTACGTGCCCAATGACCCGGAGATTAGGAAGTTGATTCTGCAAGAGGCACACGATTCACCATATTCGATTCATCCAGGAAATACCAAGATGTATTTGGATTTGAAAGATATTTTTTGGTGGACCGGAATGAAGAAGGATATTGCAGAGTATGTAGCAGTCTGTGATGTGTGTCAGAGAGTAAAGGCAGAGCATCAGAAGCCAGCAGGATTGTTACAACCATTACCGATACCCGAATGGAAGTGGGATAAGTTAGGCATGGATTTTATCACGGGATTACCCAGGACTCGTTCAAGCTATGACTCGATTTGGGTTGTAGTTGATCGATTGACGAAAGTAGCTCATTTCATCCCGGTAAAGACCACTTACACCAGTGCTAAGTTGGCAAAGATATACATGACCAGGATCGTATGTCTTCATGGAGTTCCGAGGAGTATCGTATCAGATAGAGGAACCCAGTTTACCTCAAAGTTCTGGAAGCAGTTGCATGAAACTTTGGGTACTAGGCTAGAATTTAGTACAGCTTTTCATCCACAGACAGATGGACAGACCGAGAGAGTCAATCAGATTTTGGAGGATATGTTGAGAGCTTGTGCGCTAGATTACGGATCTAGTTGGGACGAAAATTTACCGTATGCAGAGTTCTCTTACAACAATAGTTACCAAACCAGTTTAAAGATGGCCCCTTTTGAAGCCTTGTATGGAAGGAGGTGCAGGACACCGTTGTCACGGGACGAAGTTGGAGACCGCCAGTTGTTTGGACCTGATTTGATTAAAGAGTCTGAATAGAAGGTGAAATTGATTCGCGATAGGCTCAAGGTAGCCCAGTCCAGACAGAAGAGTTATGCAGATTCAAAACGCAAGGTGACAGTTTATGAAGTTGGAGATAGAGCTTATCTTCGAGTATCACCACTTCGGGGAACAAAGCGTTTTGGGGTTAAAGGAAAGTTAGCGCCACGATTTGTAGGACCATATCGAGTTTTGGAGCGTATGGGAGAAGTGGCCTACAAGTTGGAATTACCTGAAGGATTGTCAAGAGTTCATGATGTGTTCCACGTTTCCCAGTTGAAGAAATGCCACGCGGAGATGGCTGACATACCTTTGAGAGATACAGTGCCATTGGAAACTATTCAGTTGGATAACGATTTGACCTATGAGGAGAAATCAATTGAGATTCTCGAATTTGCCAGCCGAGTCACTCGCAGCAAGGTTATCAAGTTTTGCAAGGTTCAGTGGAGCCACCACACGGAGGACGAAGCCACCTGGGAACGAGAGGACGATTTGCTCAAGGACCACCCTCACCTATTTTCTAGCCAACCCGAATCTCGAGGGCGAGATTCATCTTAAGGGGGGTAGGTTTGTAACATCCCAAATTTTCAATTTGGAATGTTATACATTAGATCATAAATGCATATCATATTTTAATTTGCTTTTGGTTTGATCCTAGAAATTTCTACGCAACTCAAGGACCCCCGGAGAGAGTTGGGGATTTCGGTACTTTCATATTTTAGTTTTCTCAAATTTTAAGAATAGGATCATTTGATTTTATTTATTTTATCATCAATTATTTCTATTACAAAAATATGAGAGAGGGAATAAAATGACTTTCCCAAAATAAAGAAATATTGAGGATTTAATAATAAAATCAAATAAGATTTTATTTTGGAGTTTTTTGTTATTTTATTTGAATTTAGGAAAAATGTGCGTTTTTCAAAATTGCATTTAGGCCCCAAATAAATGTTCACCTTGTGCGGCTTGATTTTAGAAGCCCGGGAAAATTTATTTTGGGATTTTTTGGAGTCCGTTTAGTATTTCTTTTTATTTTTCTTCTGTGTGTAATTATTTATATATAAAAAAACGAACCGACCTACGGGCCGTGTCCGACTAGGACTCCGGCCCGACTAGGCTATATAAGCCGGGGGGAGGCCCAGCCCTAGCCAAACCCTAGCCGAGCCGCCCCAGCCAAACCCTAGCCGAGCCGCCCAGCGCCGCCCCGCCGCTGCCAGCGCCCGCCGCCGCCCCGCCGCCGCCGTCACGCCGCCCGAGGTCGCCTCGATTTCCGTGCCGGATTTTTTTATTTTTTTTCGAAAAACCGTCCGATTTTTCCGTCGGTTTTTCCGACGGTTTTTTTTAGTTTCGGTTTTTTTAAATAGATCGGTTTTTCGGTTTATTTAAATCACGAGCGTTTGTCCGTTCGTTCGTTCTAACGAACGTTCGTCGTTTTTCTTTTTCTCGGATTTAATGCATGATTTTTCTGATTGCGATTCCTGATCCGATTTTCTTTTTAGTATAACTTTTCGCTCGTTTATCGGAATCAGGCGATTCAAGCGCCTGGAGTTTCGTCTCGAAACCCTCTATCCGTTTAACCAACTTAAACAAGTTTTTGCTACTGTAAAAATTGCCCTAGATCCAGATTAGTAGAACGAAGTTGTTTTCTTTCGCCGTTTGACTTTCGTTGCTTCGTTCGATTTGATTCTTTTTGCAAACCGAAGTTCTTAAGTTGAACCTTCTGGTTAGATCTCTTATTTGAGTTTTACCTGTGCATTAGATGAGTACTTATTATATGCTTGTTTGTTTGTTTGCGATAGAGTACCCGGAGTGCGCTGCTTGTTACTTCGAATCGCTAGGTTTCCCGGATCATCAGCAAGGCAAGTAACACTTTGATCATACCTTTTCTACTACCCAGTTTTATTGCATTAGATTAATCCTCAAACATTGCATGATTAGGATCTAATAAATTGTGGGATGGGAAGTAGTTGAGGTAGTACCTATTACCTGTTTACTATCAAACCTTTGGGAGTTACTTCTACGTTTGCTTATGTCCATGCTATGCTAGTAGACGTGGATTGGGTGAGTGATATCCATGACAGATGTGAGTTTGTTAATTAATGGTTTATCTAAGGTGGCAACTTAAACACACATCTGGGTGGATTGAGGCACCTGAGTATCCCAGGATTTGCCTGTTTTCTTTTGGACCGCCACCCAGGCTCAAAGGGATCATGAGACTATTCATACTAGAAACTTCCGTGTGCAGCCACAAGCTATTATGGGCTCTAGCATAGTTGACTAAGTCGTGCGAACTCTTACAATGGTAGACTAGCAGATGTAGGG
>NC_053026.1:440593154-440623290 GCF_003073215.2 Triticum urartu | reverse complement strand
ATTTTTCTTCCCTTTTCTCGTATCCATTTTTTTGTTTTTCATCTTTTTTTCTTTTTTTCTTTTCTTTTTTGATTTTTTGTCTCCCTTTTTTCCAGTATATGGATTTTCCTCTTTTTTGTGAAAAAATGTTTATCAGAACTTATTAACATGGGATCTACTTTCGAAAATCTCAGGCAAAAAATCAACGATGAAAACTATTCAGGATTTGGACGCACGGTTCAATAGATAAAATATTTTGAATAAACGAATTTACAAGAAAAAGAAAAAAACTCACAAGTTGCGACAAATGACACACACACTTATCAGCGTTTGAGAAGGTGTGTCATTTTGCTGACGACCCTTAACTGGTGATTTCGATTTTTCTAGTGGAGTACGTATCATTTTGCTGACGACCCTTTTTTTTTTGAAACATTTTGCTGATGAAATTCTGAACATAAGGCCCAATTCTGAACAAATGTACTCCTAAAAAGGGAAAACAAATATAAGGCCCAATTCTGAACTTATGTACTCCTAAAAAGGGAAAACAAATATAAGGCCCAATGGGTTATGGACCCAATAGAAACTCTTGCGTCTCCACCGACCGAACTTCCCTGTCGCCCGCTCTCCAGCCGTCGTACTGCAATTTCCGTTCCCACTCAAACCCCACGCCATTAGAAAAAAATGAGAGGGGAAAATCCCACTCAAACCCGACGACGGTGGGGAGCACGACGGCCGCGCCGGGCGGCACCATCGGCGCGGGCCAACGGTGGCGCGATCGGAGGCCCTCTTCATGGATTTGTAGCTGTACAGCCTGTGATCTCCTGGTTGTCTTGTCTGCCACCGGCTGGGCACCCGCGCGCCCACCACCTGCTCGTGCAAATGCGCGGCACAGCCCAGCACTTGCACCGCCTGCTGATCCCGATGCCTGCTACCTCCGGATGCTTGCCTACTAGGATCATGTGCAGCGTTGTTTGTGGAGACAACTTTCTGAAAACCAGAGATGCTAACCTGGCCCTAGAGGATTGGCATTATTGCGCAAATCAGGCTGAGGCTTGCGCTAGATGATTCAAAGGGTAGGGGCGGTGACTGCGAGCATGCCTGATGCACCTCCTCCTCGCATGAGGTAGGCCGTGTACAATGTTTTCCATTATCTCGGGAACCTTGTCTGATCAATTACATTTTGAGGCAGAAAATACAGAGGTCGTGTGCTCCTTCTGAAGAAGGCGACAGCAGACCGAAGCCCATTCACCCGGTGCCGGCTATGGATAACTTCAATTAAAAAGGTCAGAATTATGATAGATGGTGGCATGGCATTTTCTCTAGGCATTGCTAAAAAGATCAATGGATCATCTCAACTGGCAATAGTTTAGTTTCGTGAGCTATTGCTAGTGCTCGGCTCTAGAGGCTTCACTGCACATCCTCAGTCTCAAGTGATTCGAGTGTTAGGAAAAAAAGTGCCCCGCTGTACTTATTTACAGTTTGGCATGCACATAGAGCAATACAGAAGCCTCTATCTATCTCTGCTACTTATCTTGTCCTTCTACTTTACATGGGAACGGTGTGAAACTAGCAGGACAAACAGTTTATCTGAAAAAACTAGCAGTGCAAACAACTAACACAATCTGCTTGGTATCCTGCATATCAGGGAAGATGGAACAGTGCCAGACATCTACAAACTGAACATCTTGTTTGTTCCAGAGGGAAGTAAGCATCATGGAGCAAATGAAACACCTCAAGAGTGCCCCACTTGATTTTGGTTGAAAGGGCAGTCATGATGCACCTAACTACTCATTTAATAACAGCCTTAGACATTGTTTTTGGGCTACCTATGTATAAACAAGGTCTCATAGGTTAAGCTTTCTGGCCCACCCCTAGCTCGTGCATAACAGCATAGGTCACACTTGTAGGTTGAACTTTACTAGTAGTAGTACTAAAAATCTGCAATTGCAATATTGCATGATGGGGCCAGACTGTTGAAAAGTTTGTTCATGAATCACATGCCTGGGTTGCGAAAAATGTGGCTTTTCTCTGAACAGAGATGGCGTGTGCACGATAGATGCCCCGCTACTCTGCTCCTCTCTGGTGGATGTTAGCCTGAAACCAGATAGTTGAGATGACCCAGCTTTGTGTGGTTAAGTGAGTAGAATTTCTGTTTGTGCTTCTGTTTGTTACACACATGCAAAATTTGACATCTATAACTGCACATATGTGGAGCTGCTCGGCATGAATTGGTTCAGGCTTAAACTAACCAGATAGTAATTTTTTTTACAGAGCTTGGCTTTTTTGGATGGTGGCGCCCGGCTTCTGCATGGAGGAATGGATTGGTGCACACAGTCAATACATAACCAGGTTGGCTCACTCTAGCTTTATCATGCTCAACTTACTGCAGATCTGTGTACACACGCTCCTAAAGTAGTGTTCAGATTAACTAATAACTCGGTCGGTACGCAAGGGGATCCTCTTGGCAAAGCACCACAACAGTACAGTATTTCCCGAGACAGATAACCCCAGCCATATTGGGCTACTGGCGCGAGTGCGCGCTGCCGAAGTTGAAGTGCTGAGCCGTCTCCGGTGGCTTTCCCACTGCCTGCACCCACTTATCGTGCACTGGGCAATCATAGCCGACGCACAAACAAATCAGTTAGGGGAAAAAGGAGAAAAACAAATGCTTGCAACGCAAAGGCTGTGCAACCTGCAATCGAAGAAGAAATCCATTAAAGGTCGAGCTGGGCCAAATCGACTTGATCGCCCGTCCCTTCTGACGTCATTGAATTACTACTACTGGCCAGGCCTGCTGGACGGATCGGTTGGTTAAATCAGAGACCACCGACTCACTGACTGACAGCGAATGCAGGGTCATTTTGTTGAATTTCCAAAAGGATCGCAAGACTTTTGTTTTAGTCCTGACGTAACCTTCGTATACACGACCGAGGTTGATTAGATTAGTATAGGCTGGTGGGCTGGAAGAATCCGTTGATTGACGACCGACCGAGTGGTGTGCTGCAAGGTCGTCTTTGTTCTCTTTGGTTATTCTACCTACCTTGTACTGTACGTACTGAACGCAAGAAATGAAATGGCTAGGAAATTCAAAGCCGGAGAATAAGTGTTGTTGGCTAGCTAGAACCGCTGGGTCGCTGATTGTTGCTCCCCGGCGGGCTGGCGGGTTCCGAAGCCGAATCCGCGACGTCCCGGTCGCTGGTCGGGATCTCATTCTTGCTCCACTCGGTCGGTCATCAATCAACGGATTCTTCCAGCCCACCATCCTATACTAATCTAATCAACCTCGGTCGTGTATACGAAGGTTACGTCAGGACTAAGACAAAAGTCTTGCAATCCTTTTGGAAATTCGACAAAATGACCCTGCATTCGCTGTCAGTCAGTGAGTCGGTCGTCTCTGATTTAACCAACCGATCCTTAATTCAATGACATACGATATTTAAGCACTGGCCGGCCAGCCAGAACGGACGGGCGATCAAGTTGATTTCGCCGGCTCGACCTTTAATGGATTTCCTCTTCGATTGCAGGTGGCACAGCCTTTGCGTTGCAAGCATTTGTTTTTCGTCGGTCGCCGTCACCTCATTCTCCATTCGTCTATCCTCGTCCCCAGTCCATATTTTCTGCAACCTGCTGCTGCATCCTTTCTGATCCATCTCTAGTACATCGAGGTCGAGCCTATAGAGAAGTGACCGGAGATGCTACCGCCATGTAGAACACTTAGCTAGCTCCGAGGTCCAAGCTACCTCCCATAGTCCATCACTGGCTGCATGCCTTCCCAGTAAAGCATGAGGGCTCCCATGGCCGTCAAGCTCGCGGCCATTCTCCTCCTCCTCCACCTCACACGCTTCCATGCCATGGCCGCTGCGACGGGTGAGCGGCGGGCTGGGACGATCGTCCGGCAGCAGCGTCGGTGGCAAGTGCTGCTGCAGGAGAAGGCCACGCTCCTGGCATTGAAACGATCGCTCACCTTGCCGTCGCCGTCGGCTCTGGCCGACTGGAACGAGTCCAATGACGATGTCTGCGGCCTCACCGGCGTCGCCTGCGACTGGAGGCGGCAGCACGTCACCGGCCTCTCCGTAGGCGACATGAACATCTCTGGCCCCGTGCCGCCGGTCATCGGTAACCTCACGCGCCTCAAAAGCCTCGACATGTCTCGCAATTTCCTCGCAGGGCAGATCCCGGCCGAGCTCTCCAACCTCCGCGGCCTCGAAGTCCTCGACCTCGGCCACAACCAGCTCAGCGGCGGCATACCGCTGTCCCTCTCTGAGCTGGTAAGCTTGGGTTTCCTCTTCCTCAAGGATAATCAGCTCTCAGGCCCTATCCCGGCCGTTCTCTTCAAGAACTGCACCATTCTAAGTGGTCGACTTCGGCAACAACGATCTATCCGGCGAGATTCCCCTGGAAGCCTCGGAGAACATTTTTTTTCTCAACCTCTACTCCAACAGGCTAACCGGAAAACTACCATGGTGGCTCGCTAACTGCACGTATCTATACTTGCTGGATGTGGAGGACAACTCGCTCGCCGACGAGCTCCCCTCCGGCATCATAGCGGGCAAGCAGCAGCTCAAGTACCTGCATTTGTCCAACAACTACCGGTTCTCGAGCCACGACGGCAACACCAACCTGGAGCCCTTCTTCGCCGCAGTATCGAACTGCTCCCAAATACTGGAGATCGAGGCCGGCGCGGTGGGGATGGGCGGTCGGCTGCCAAGCTGGCTTGGCTCGTTGCTCCCACCAAACATGTCACACCTCAACCTGGAGCTCAACGAGATCCAGGGGCCGATCCCGGCCGACATTGGCGAAATGATAAACATCATGCTGATGAACCTCTCAAGCAACCAGCTGAACGGGACAGTCCCGGCATCCATCTGCGCGTTGCCGAAGCTCGAGCGCCTCTCCCTGTCCAACAACGGCCTGACGGGCATGATCCCGGCGTGCATAGGCAACGCGACAAGCCTCGGCGAGCTGGATCTGTCAGGCAATGCGCTGTCGGGGAGCATCCTGAGCGGCATCGGGACCGGGCTTGTCAACCTCTACCTGCAGAACAACCAGCTTTCCGGGGAGATACCGGTAAACCGCCTTGCCGAATGCATGCGCTTGCTCCACCTTGACCTCTCAAACAACAGCTTGACCGGAGAGGTACCATACATGGTCTCTGGCACCAACATTATATTTCTCAACCTGTCACACAACCAGATCAGAGGTGAGCTGCCGCGGGGGCTCGGTGACATGCAACAGGTGCAAGCGATTGACCTGTCCTGGAACAACTTCACAGGCACGATCTCTCCACAGCTTGGACTCTGCCGCGAGCTGGAGGTCCTCGACCTGTCGCACAATTCGCTCACCGGCGTCCTACCATCGTCCTTCGACCTCCTCAACGACCTGAAAAACCTGGACGTATCCCACAACTCCCTGAACGGAGAGATCCCTGCAAACCTGACAAAATGCACCAGCCTGAAACATTTCAACCTGTCGTACAACGACTTCGTCGGCCATGTGCCCACCATCGGCGTCTTTGCAGACTTCACCTTCCTGTCCTACATTGGCAACCCACGGCTCTGCGGCTCGGTGGTGAGGCGCAACTGCCAAAGGCACCGCCCATGGTATCAGTCCCGGAAGTATTTGGTCGTGATGTGCGTCTGCGCCACCGTGCTGACAATCCTCTGCGCGGTTGGTGCCTGGAAGATCCAGGATTGGTTAGCTGCTGTGCAGGAAGACATGTTCAGGGGCCGATGCAGCGGAGGCTTGTCGCTGGTCATGAAGTATAAGTACCCGCGGATCACGTACCAAGAGTTGGTTGAGGCGACACAGGAGTTTAGTGCAGATCGGCTGGTCGGAGCAGGCAGCTACAGCCGCGTGTACCGCGGCACGCTGCGGGCCGGCACCATGGTTGCCGTGAAGGTGCTGCAGCTCCAGTCAGGGAACTCGATCAAGAGCTTCAGCCAGGAGTGCCAGGTCCTGAAGCGCATCCGCCACCGGAACCTCATGAGGATCATCACGGTATGCAGCCTGGCGGACTTCAAGGCGCTGGTCCTGCCCTTCATGGCGAAGGGTAGCCTTGAGCGGTGCCTCTATGCTGGGCCTCCGGCCGAGCTCAGCCTGGTGCACCGTGTCAACATCTGCAGCGACATCGCCGAGGGGGTGGCCTACCTGCACCACCACTCACCAGTCAAGGTCATCCACTGTGACCTTAAGCCAAGCAACGTCCTCATCAACGACGACATAACCGCGCTCGTGTCTGACTTCGGCATTTCCCGGCTGGTCATGAGCGTTGGTGGTGTGGCCAACCCGGCCGACGTCGGTGCCTCCACCGCCAACATGCTGTGCGGTTCCATCGGATACATTCCTCCAGGTAAACCACACACTGCCAAAAGTTAAATCACAAGCTATCCTCGTGATGAGTTCACATGCTCTGAGTTCTGACTTCTGAGTGGTTTTTGGTCGATGGTCTGAAGAGTATGGCTACGGCTCGAACCCAACGACGATGGGTGATGTGTACAGCTTCGGCGTTCTGGTGATGGAGATGGTAACGAGGAAGAAGCCGACCGACGACATGTTCGAGGGTGGGCTGAGCCTGCACAAGTGGGTGAAGAGCCACTACCACGGCCGGGCCGACGCGGTGGTCGACCAGGCGCTGGCCAGGATGGTTCTGGACCAGACGCCTGAGGTGAGGAGAATGTCGGACGCGGCCATCGGCGAGCTGCTGGAGCTCGGCATTCTCTGCACCCAGGAGACCGCGTCCACGCGGCCGTCTATGCTGGACGCCGCCAACGAGCTGGACCGGCTCAAGCGGCACCTCGGCGGCGACACGACCGCTACATTCGAAGATATTGATGACTTAGCTTAGCGGTAGCAAGCTACGCATCCACGGAGTATAAATTAACAGGGATACGTTGTGTATGCGTAGTGAGGACTTTATGTGGTTCTGAACGAGGTAGATGATCTTCTGAATATCACAAGATGTATGTATATCATTCTTTCAAGGTGTCTGATTTGATGTAATTTAAGCTTTGTACATAGGCTTGGTTATTATAATTATATAGACTGAATTAAGTTCAGGAAGTAATTAACTGATTAGCTTAGTGTGACGGCTATATTGTCCTAGTACCGTGTACACACCCGAAACCCTAAAACCCTTGCGGCGACTAGGTCTAGGCGACTCTGACAGCGCTCGCAGATCTCATCGGCGGGGCGCGCACATGTTCCCGGCGACGATGGCGACATCAGGTGCGGGCAAGGGGAAGCAAGGAAGCGGCGCTCTCTCACCGCGCTCGGATCAGGCGTAGATGGAACAAGCGCTTGGCAAGCTCGACATCTCTAAAGAGGAGGCGACTCCTCTGGTGATCGATGACAC
Organism: Triticum urartu; assembly: GCF_003073215.2. Taxonomy (NCBI): domain Eukaryota; kingdom Viridiplantae; phylum Streptophyta; class Magnoliopsida; order Poales; family Poaceae; genus Triticum; species Triticum urartu. The sequence continues at coordinate 440,615,960 of NC_053026.1, read as the reverse complement.
GGACAACGGTGCAGCACCCAAGTGGCTACTGGCGGGCAAGGTCCTGTACAGAAATCTATTCCACATCCAGACTATTTCCAACGCCCTACATCCAGCATGGAGTAACCCTAGGGGCTTGGTTTTTCGTCCATTGGGGAAGAACATGTTCATAGTGGAGTTTGAATCTAAGAGAGACCAGGATTGAATCTGGGAGGGATCCCCATGGCACATCAGCAAACATGCAGTGATCCTTGAGGACTTTGAATCACACATGCAGCCTTCCGGACTCGAGCATGATTGGTTTGATGCCAAAAATTGGCATGCCAACATTTGGCAAATGCCAAATATTGGCTAGTGATTGGTTGGTTACCATGTTTACTTGTCAACCTCACAAGAAGTTGTCAAATTTTTGACAACTTTTGATATTGTCAAATGTTGGCTTGCCAAATATTGGCAATGTCAAATGTTGGCATCAAACCAATTATCGTCTCAAATTTGATCGGTTGCCGGCATGGGCTAGGTGTAGCGACCAGACCTTAAACAGTCTAATCTCTGTGCTCCGGTGTCATCCCTGGATCAGTAATGCTGACACCACACAGTACTCGGAGGATTTATAACAGAGTAGCAATCACACACTTATTACATCGAGTGTCTCCATAAAGAACTTATTACAATAAATATGGCTTAAGGCCATCTAATAACGATAACAGCGGAAGGCTTGGAAGATAAGTGAGTCCATCAACTCCAACGGCATCACTGAGTATAGAACCACGACCTAAAAACTCCTTAATCGTCGTCTGAAAAGTCTGCAACATTAATGTTGCAGCCCGAAACGGGTCAGCACATGGAATATGCTGGCAAGATAACACATAGAGAATAATGGAATGAAACAGCTATACTATATGCATATTTGGCTGGTGGAAAGCTCTATGGTTACAGTTTTGCGTAAAGCCAATTTTTCCCTACTACAAAGGAATAAATTTAATTACTATCATGGTGGTTGTTAAACATTGAGAATGGTTGACATGCTAGAGCCCATAATAGCTTGTGGCTGCACATGGAAGTTTCTAGTATGAATAGTCTCATGATCCCTTTGAACCTGGGTGGCGGTCCATAAAAAACAGGCAATCCTGGTCTACCCAGGTGCCTAGACAATCAATCCTGGAATAACCAGGTACCTCAATCCACCCAGATGTGTGTTTAAGTGGCCACCTTAGATAAATCCTATTAATAATGATGCATTAAGTCGTCAATTAATTTCTTTGTTGTATGGGTGGGAGTGGATGAAGGATGTGCTATCTAACACCTTGTCTTAATTATCAAAACCTTCTGGGAGCTTACAATCTCTCAACGCTGCTTTTAGTAGCCTATAGCATGGCATAAATATTAAACGGCTCATGCTATGGCACGAAGTTAAACTCGAAGATCTGAGTTAATGTTAGAGCAGGTGAGAGTCACTAGTTCAATACTCTACTTCCATCACCCAGATATTTAATTAAGATTCGCTTTTAAATGCTATGGCTATGTGTGAGAGATAGAAATGGTCTTAATTGCAATAAATACTGGGTAGTAGACTAAATGTGTGAGTCAAAGTGTTACACTCTGCCTGAACTGATGATCACGCGACAACACCTAAACGATTTTCGAGGTAACTAAGGGGGTGATCAGCATCGCGGGTATTCTATAAGTCAGGCAGGACTAACAACAAAGCATACATTGAAGGTACTCATTAATGCACTGGTGTAAAACATTCAAATAAGACACCTAAAATAACCAGAAAGGTTCAACTTAAGAACTCCGGTTTGCAAAAAGAATCAAATCGAACGAAGCAACGAAAGTCAAACGGCGAAAGAAAACAACTTCGTTCTAGTAATCTGGATCTAGGGCAAATTTTTACAGTAGCAAAATCTTGTTTAAGTTGGTTAAACGGATAGAGGGTTTCGAGACGAAACTCTAGGCGCTTGAATCGCCTGATTCCGATAAACGAGCGAAAAGTTATACTAAAACGAAAATCGGATCAGGAATCGCGATCAGAAAAATGGATTTAATCCGAGAAAAAGAAAACGACGAACGCTCGCTAAAATAAATAAACCGGAAAACCGATCTATTAAAAAACCGAATCTAATAAACGATGAAAACCGATTGGTTTTTTTAAAAGATGGCATGGAAAACGAGGCGGCGGCGAACCTCGGCGGCGGCGACGGCGTCCGGCGGGCGGCGCGGCGGCGGAGTCGGCGGGGCGGCGCGGGGTGGCGGCGCGGCGGGGCGGCGGCGCGGCGGGCAGGGCGGCGGCGGCGGAGCGGGGCGGGGCTGGCTAGGGTTTGGCCCGGGGGGGGGCTGGGCCGGCTTTTATTGCCTAGTCGGGCCAGAGTCCTAGTCGGACACGGCCCGTTAGGTCGGTTCGTTTTTTTAAAATTATTCCGCTCGGAAGAAAAATAAAAAGAAATACTACACGGACTCCAAAAATTCCGAAATAAATTTTACGGGCTTCTAAAATCAAGCCCGCACAAGGTGAACTTTTATCTTAGTCGGGCCAGAGTCCTAGTCGGACACGGCCCGTTAGGTCGGTTTTTAAATATCGCAGAAGAAAAAATAAAAAGAAATACTAAACGGACTCCAAAAATTCCGAAATAAATTTTACGGGCTTCTAAAATCAAGCCGCACAAGGTGAACATTTATTTGGGACCTAAATGCAATTTTGAAAAACGCACATTTTTCCTAAATTCAAATAAAACACCGAAAAACTCCGAAATAAAATCTTATTTGATTTTATTATTAAATCCTCAATATTTCTTTATTTTGGGAAATTCATTTTATTCCCTCTCTCATATTTTTGTAATAGAAATAATTGATGATAAAATAAATAAAATCAAATGATCCTATTCTCAAAATTTGAGAAAACTCAAATATGAAAATAACGAAATCCCCAACTCTCTCCGTGGGTTATTGAGTTGCGTAGAATTTCTAGGATCAACCAAAATGCAAAATAAAATATGATATGCATGATGATCTAATGTATAACATTCCAAATTGAAAATTTGGGATGTTACAAACCTACCCCCCTTAAGATGAATCTCGCCCTCGAGATTCGGGTTGGCTAGAAAATAGGTGAGGGTGGTCCTTGAGCAAATCTTCCTCTCGCTCCCAGTGGCTTCATCCTCTGTGTGGTGGCTCCACTTTTGCAAAACTTGATAACCTTGCTGCGGGTGACTCGACTGGCAAACTCGAGAATCTTAATTGGTTTCTCCTCGTACGTCAAATCGTTATCCAACTGAATAGTTTCCAAGGGCACTGTGTCTCTCAACGGTATGTCAGCCATCTCCGCGTGACATTTCTTTAACTGAGAAACGTGGAACACATCATGAACTCCTGACAATCCTTCGGGCAATTCCAACTTGTAGGCCACTTCTCCCATACGCTCCAAAACTCGATATGGTCCTACAAATCGTGGCGCTAACTTTCCCTTTAACTCCAAAACGCTTTGTTCCCCGAAGTGGAGATACTCGAAGATAAGCTCTATCTCCGACTTCGTAAACTGTCTCCTTGCGTTTAGAATCTGCATAACTCTTCTGTCTGGACTGGGCTACTTGAGCCTATCGCGAATCAACTTCACCTTCTGTTCAGACTCTTTAATCAAGTCAGGTCCAAACAACTGGCGTCTCCAACTTCGTCCCATGACAACGGTGTCCTGCACCTCCTTCCGTACAAGCTTCGAAAGGGGCCATCTTTAAACTGGGATAACTGTTGTTGTAAGAGAACTCTGCATATGGCAAATTATCGTCCCAACTAGATCCATAATCTAGCGCACAAGCTCTCAGCATATCCTCCAAAATCTGATTGAACTCTCTCGGTCTGTCCATCTGTCTATGGATGAAAAGCTGTACTGAATTCTAGCCTGGTACCCAAAGTTTCGTGCAACTGCTTCCAGAACTTTGAGGTAAACTGGGTTCCTCTATCTGATACGATACTCCTTGGAACTCCATGCAGACATACGATCCTGGTCATGTATATCTTTGCCAACTTAGCACTGGTGTAAGTGGTCTTTACTGGGATGAAATGAGCTACTTTCGTCAATCGATCGACTACAACCCAAATTGAGTCATAGCCTGAACGAGTCCTGGGCAATCCCGTGATAAAATCCATGCCTAGCTTATCCCACTTCCATTCGGGTATCGGCAATGGTTGTAACAATCCTGCTGGCTTCTGATGCTCTGCCTTTACTCTCTGACATACATCACAAACTGCTACATACTCCGCAATATCCTTCTTCATTCCGGTCCACCAGAAAATATCCTTCAAATCCAAATACATCTTGGTATTTCCTGGGTGAATCGAATACGGTGAATCGTGTGCCTCTTGCAAAATCAACTTCCTGATCTCCGGGTCATTGGGCACGTAAACGCGGTCTTCAAACCATAGGGTGTCGTGCTCATCCTCACGAAATCCTTTAGCTTTTCCTTTGCTCAGTTTCTCCTTTATAGCGGCAATCTCTTTGTCAGTTTTCTGAGCTTCCCTGATTCTATCCATCAAAGTTGACTGAATCTCCAATGCTGCTACATAGCCTCTCGGAACTATTTCAACATAGTTCACGAAGATTTTCTGCTAACTCCTTGGGTATTTCTCCCGTCATTAACGTATTGACATGGCTCTTACGGCTTAATGCGTCAGCTACTACATTAGCCTTTCCGGGGTGATAATGCAATTTCATATCATAATCCTTGATAAGCTCCAACCATCTCCTTTGTCTGAGATTCAACTCCTTCTGTGTGAAAATGTACTTCAAACTCTTATGATCCGTGTACACCTCACAATGATTTCCAATGAGGAAATGTCTCCATGTCTTCAATGCATGCACTACGGCTGCTAACTCCAAATCATGCGTGGCATAATTCAACTCATGAGGCTTCAGTTGTCTTGAGGCATATGAAACAACTCTCCCTTCCTGCATAAGCACTGCTCCAAGTCCTCGACGTGAAGCGTCGCAATACACCTCATAATCTTTGGTCTGGTCTGGCAAAATCAACACTGGTGAGGTAACCAAACGTTTCTTCAACTCCTGGAAACTAGCCTCACATTCCTCCTGTCCATATGAACTTGGTATCCTTCTTCAACAACTCAGTCATAGGCTTTGCAATCTTTGAGAAATTCTCAATAAATCTCCGGTAGTATCCTGCGAGTCCAAGAAAACTCCGGATCTCTCCAACTGTTGTTGGGGCTTCCCACTTGGTCACGGTTTCAACTTTAGCGGGATCTACTGCTATACCTTCTCCAGATATAACATGTCCGAGGAATCCTACTTCCTTCAACCAAAACTCACATTTGCTGAACTTGGCATATAATTGATGTTCTCTGAGCTTTCCAAGTACCAAACGCAAATGCTCCTTATGCTCCTCTTCATTCTTCGAATAAACCAGGATATCATCAATGAACACTATGACGAACTTATCCAAGAACTCCATAAACACTTTGTTCATCATGTTCATAAAATAGGCAGGTGCGTTAGTCAGACCAAATGACATAACGGTATACTCATACAGCCCATACCTGGTGGTAAAAGCTGTCTTCGGAATATCCTGTTCTCGAATCTTCAACTGGTGGTATCCTGATCGCAGATCGATCTTGGAAAATACCTTAGCTCCTTGCAATCGATCAAACAGATCATTGATCATTGGTAGTGGGTACTTGTTCTTGATCGTTACTTCATTCAATCCTCGATAATCAACAACCATCCTTAACGATCCATCCTTCTTCTCCACTAGTAAGTACTGGCGATCCCCAAGGCGAAGAACTTGGGCGAATATATCCTTTATCCAGTAACTCCTTAATCTGCTTCTTAATTTCCACCAAATCCTTTGCTGGCATCCTATATGGTCTCTTTGATATTGGCCCTGTGCCTGGCAATAGCTCAATCAAAAACTCAATATCTCTATCCGGTGGCATGCCTGGCAACTCTTCTGGAAATACATCAGGGAAATCCTTACCACTGGTACTTCCTCCTGCACAACTCCTGTTAGGCAATTTACTTGAGTCCTCTTTGGCACATGCCGGGATACATACTTGATCCTTCTCCCTTCTGGTGTGGTAAGCAAAATTGACTTACTAGCACACTCAATATTCCCTTCATACTTTGATAACCAATCCATGCCTAATATCACATCCAATCCTTGAGATTCCAATACTATTAGGTCTGAGGGAAAAACATAGTTACCAATCCTTAATGGTAACCGATCACACCATAGACTAGCCACATACTCTGCTCCAGGCGAGGTTACTAACATGGGTGACCTAAGGGCTTGGGTTGGTAGGTTATACTTATCCACAAATCCCCTTGAGATGTATGAATGCGATGCACCAGTATCAAAAAAGAACGAGTGCAGTAAATGACTTAACCAAAAACTTACCTATTACTGCATCGGGCTGAGCTTCAACCTCCTCCACGCTAACGTGGTTCACCTGTCCCCTGTTGAAAGGGTTCGGCTTCTTCCCAGAACTTCCATTGCCATTTTGGCCTTCAGGACATTCATTGGCATAATGTCCGGTCTTCTGACACTTAAAACAAGTGACTTGGCTCTCAGGTCCTTCTTGGCTGGGGTTGATGGGTTGGTGCGGTTCTGGCTGTTGCTTCCTCCATTGCCATTACCATTCTTGGTGCCATTGTGATTGTGCGAGCTACCTCCTCCGTCCTCCTTGGCGCAAGTTGCGAAACTCACGCTTCTTCATGGCCATAGCTCCTGCTGAAACATGGGCAGTACGAAAAGCCTGCTGAAACTGGTCCCATGTGACAGTGTCGACAGGGAAAGTGGCTGTGAAATTCTCCCACCATGATGCTGCGGGTCCTTCAAGCTGATCTGCGGCAAACTTCACCTTCTCCGCATCCGTGCATCCTGCTGTGGTCAACCCTCTAGCCGTCTTGCGGAGCCAATCATCTGCTACTATCGGCTCGGTGCTACTGGAAAACATCGGGGGATTCAGCCTAAGAAAACGCGCTAAGTGATCAACAGGTGGTGGTGGTGGTGGGTTGTTGTTGTTCCCCTGATTCTGATTCTGAACTAGCAACTGCATCAATGTGTTCTGCTGTTGGATTAACTGGGTGAGTTCCGGTGGGAAGGCAAATCCGGGGTCACGTCTCGGAGGCATCTGAGGGTTTAGAAAAGATGAGAGTTAAGAATAGAGGGGGTCTAAAGAGAGAACACTACCCATATGCACATGAGGCAAAAGCAAACAATTCACTTCATTCAATCAATCAAACAAGGGCATACAATCGATCTAACTATCGCATAAGTTCTCGGACTACTATATTTACATGGTGGACTACTACTACTGATGAGGTGGTCTACTAGAAATATTTTTCGGTTGCAGACTCCATGATATCTGCTCCAGCTTCATCAACATAATCATCATCGCTATCGTCTGGATCCGAATCGGTGTCGTCGATGATGATGTAGTGTTCCGGGCGAATCTCCTTGGGTTCTTCGTCTTCATCTACTGGTGTAGGGCCTCCCATAAATATCCCGATCTTATTTGTTAGGTCGGCATTCTTATCCACCAGTACTTCAATTTCTTCTTCATAATCTTCATGTGTAGCCTTGAGTTCTTCCTCCAGTTCCTTGTGTAACACCCCGGATGTAACTTTCCCAATATGTACTCCAACTCTTACCGTTTCCGGCCTTAAGTTATTTTATTTTCTCGGGTTCGGGTTCTTTGTCTCCATGTGTTGTTATCGTTGTCATGCATCTCATATCATGTCATCATGTGCATTGCATTTGCATACGTGTTCATCTCATGCATTCGAGCATTTTCCCTGTTGTCCGTTTTGCATTCCGGCGCTTCGTTCTCCTCCGGTGGTCATTTCTACCTTTCTTTCGTGTGTGGGGATTAAACATTTCCGAATTGGACCGAGACTTGCCAAGCGGCCTTGGTTTACTACCGGTAGACCGCCTGTCAAGTTTCGTACCATTTGGACTTCGTTTGATACTCCAACGATTAACCGAGGGACCGAAAAGGCCTTGTGTGTGTTGCAGCCCAACACCCCTCCAATTTGGCCCAAAACCCACCAAAACCCTCTCCATCATCTAGAGCGTTCGATCATGACCGCGTGGCCGAAACCGCACCTCATTTGGACTCTCCTAGCTCCCTCTATGCCTATTTAAAGACACCCCCGAAAATCTCCTTCTCCTTCCCCCGAAACCCTAAAAATCGCCTCGCGCCGCGCCGGACATGTCCGTATCCGGCCGGACACTTCGCGCCACCGCCCCGGTCCACTAGCTGCGCGCCACGTGTCGCCTCGCCGCCGCCACCCGCCGCGGCCCGGAGAGCCCGCGTCCGGCCCCCGGGCCCGTCCGCGCCGCCCGCGCCTGCCCTTCCCCGCCCGAGCCGGCAGTCTCCTTCGACGCTGGATCGCTGCGCCGCCGCGCCGGCCTCCCGTCCGGTGAGCTCCGCCACCGGAGCCGCACCGCCGCCCTCGCGGAGCTCCGCCACCGGAGCCGCACCGCCGCCGCGCCTCCCCAGCCTCGTCGTCGGCCGCGCCCATACCGGCCCATGCCTCCCCGTCGTGCTCCGGCGAGCTTCCTCCCCGCCGGTGAACAGTACTCCGGCGAGCCGCATCGGGAACCGTGCAGATCTCAGATCTAGATTCAAACCCGGGTTGACTTTCTTCCGAAACCCTAGTTCATGTTGCCCTGTTCATCATGCTATAACTTTGCATCCGTAGCTCCATTTTGGGCATATAGCATATCAAATTGTTCGTCTCAGAGAGACATCATTTGATTCCATTGCATCATTTTCATTTGAGTTCATCTTGATGCCTGAAATGCTGTTAGAAGAGTGCTACTTGAGATAATTGTCAGATCTGCTGCTCCATTTAGATATTTGTCATTTTGCCATGTTTATTGTGTGCATGATATGCCCCTGAGTTCTACATATGTTTTGTTAAGGGTTTTGCCATCTTTCCAGAGGTGCAACCCATATATTTTTGTGATGTGTGTGGTGACTAGCACAAGCTTGCAAAGTGAGATACTTGGTAATGCTGATTTCAGGGACTTAGCAATTCCGCTAAGTCCTTGATCTGTTTTTCTCATGATGCCATATGTTCATGTTGTTTCCTAGTGATCCGTGCCTCTTTTGAGGATGATCAGTAAGGATGTTTTGTTAATATTGTAGTGATCTATCCGTCCATGTCTTTGTTTGCAATTATGGAGCACCCTAGCTTGAGTCAATCGAGCTCTATTTTTGCTACTTCGTGAATCTGGGCAGATTGTCTACTTGTTAGCGATTTTGCCGAGGATGTTGTAGTTGATCCGTGCATGCTATGCTATTGTTCTTGCCATGTCTAGCTTGCATTTTGTGTATTCTTGATGGGTGTATGCTTAGCTTGCCATGACTTGCTCTGTAGTGAGTGCATCGAGCTCGTAAACATGCCTACTTGATATCTGTTTTCAGCATGCTCCAGTTTTCACTAAGTCTGAGAACTGATTATGTTTTTGCCATGTTCACATGCTTGCAATTGTATTTTCTGATCCCTTTTGGCTCAAGGTCACTAAGGGACTTTTGTTAATCTCTTTGAGTAGCTCCATGCCATGCTTTACTTTGCCATGTTCAGGTCCTGTGGCATGTAGCTTTGTTGCTCCGAAGAGTGCTATCTGATCTGAAATTCCAGACAAGTGTTAATTTCACTAAGTCTGAAATCTGTTTGTCATATGCATTTTTGCCATGCTTGTTTGAATCTGTTAATGGATGAATTGGCCGTAGCTCAGTGCTAGACTTTTGTTAAGCATCTTGAATGCATTCCTGCCATGTATTTTGATGCCATGTTTGAGTGTTGTAGCATGTTCATCTTGTTGCATTTAGATGGCAACTTGCTGTAAATCGCAGACCGGTGTCATATTTGAATCGCTTGCCATTTCCAAACCGTAACTCCGATTCCGGCGTTCTTTATATCGTTTTCAAGCGATTTCATCTCATCTTTCCAGTGGCACACTTGGATTTCCAAGTTGAGTCCAGGTTCATGCGTTCCTTGTCAAATCTTGCATATGCATCCCGCATCGCATCCCGCATAGCATACCATGTTTGCATCATATTGTTTGATCCTTGCACGTGGTTGATTGTGTCATTGTTGCTTGTTTGTCTTGTTTGGGTAGAGCCGGGAGACGAGTTCGCTAACAAGGAGCCCGTTGAGTTTGCTTTTGAGGATCCTGTCAACTCTGACAACTTGCAGGCAAGATGATCATACCCTCGAAATCACTACTATCTTTGCTATGCTAGATTGCTCGCTCTTTTGCTATGCCAATGCTACGATGCCTACCACTTGCTTTCAAGCCTCCCAAATTGCCATGTCAAACCTCTAACCCACCATGTCCTAGCAAACCGTTGATTGGCTATGTTACCGCTTTGCTCAGCCCCTCTTATAGCGTTGCTAGTTGCAGGTGAAGATTGGAGACCGTTCCTTGTTGGAACATTATTTACTTGTTGGGATATCATTATATTGCCATGTTATCTTAATGCATATATACTTGGTAAAGGGTGGAAGGCTCGGCCTCTCGCCTAGTGTTTTGTTCCACTCTTGCCGCCCTAGTTTCCGTCATATCGGTGTTATGTTCCCGGATTTTGCGTTCCTTACGCGGTTGGGTTATAATGGGAACCCCTTGATAGTTCGCCTTGATTAAAGCTTTTCCAGCAATGCCCAACCTTGGTTTTACCATTTGCCACCTAGCCTCTTTTTCCCTTGGGTTTCCGGAGCCCGAGGGTCATCTTATTTTAACCCCCCCGGGCCAGTGCTCCTTTGAGTGTTGGTCCACCTGTCAGCTGCCGGTGGCCACCAGGGGCAACTCTGGGCTGGCCTACCCGTACCTAAGACAATCTGAGTGTGCCCTGAGAAAGAGATATGTGCAGCTCCTATCGGGATTTGTCGGCACATTCGGGCGGTGTTGCTGGATTAGTTTTAACCTGTCGAAGTGTCTTGAAGAACCGAGGTACCGAGTCTGATCGGAACGTCTTGGGAGAAGGTCTATTCCTTCGTTGACCGTGAGAGCTTGTCATGTGCTAAGTTGGGACTCCCCTGCAGGGATTTGAACTTTCGAAAGCCGTGCCCACGGTTATGGGCAGATGGGAATTTGTTAATGTCCGGTTGTAGATAACTTGAACCTTAACTTAATTAAAATGAATCAACTGAGTGTGTTACCATGATGGCCTCTTCTCGGCGGAGTCCGGGATGTGGACACGGTGTTGGAGTAATGCTTGCGCAGGTTGCTCTCTAGTTTCTCGCTCGCGCTTTGCCTCCTCTTCTCGTCCCCTTTTGCGAACAGGATAGCCACCATATACGCTAGTCGCTTGCTGCAGCTCCACCTTATTTACCTTGCCATACCTATTAAGCTTAAATAGTCTTGATCGCGAGGGTGCGAGATTGCTGAGTCCTGGTGGCTCACAGATTACTATTACACCAGATGCAGGGCCTGATGATTCTGCTCCAGGTGACGCGCTCGAGCTCAAGTGGGAGTTCGACGAGGACTCTCAACGATACTATGTTTCTTTTCCTGATGATCAGTAGTGGTGCCTAGTTGGGGGTGATCGGGACCGTGTCGCATGTTGGGTTATCTTTTATTTTGGCGCCGTAGTCGGGCCATGAGTGTTTGAATGATGTAATGTTATTTATGTCCTTGATTGACGTGGCGAGTGTAAGCCAACTATGTTTTCTCCCCTTTATTATTTATATTACATGGGATGTTGTGAAGATTGCCTAACTTGCGACATATGCCTTCAATGCGATTATGCCTCTAAGTCGTGCCTCGACACATGGGAGATATAGTCGCATCGAGGGTGTTACAAGTTGGTAATCAGAGCCTTCCCCGACCTTAGGAGCCCCATTGTTTGATCGTTTTTAGCGGCCGAGTTGTGTCTAGAAAAATGTTTTGAGTCATTTAGGAATTATATATCGGAGAGTTAGGAATTCTTTTTACTTCCCAGTCTCCTCATCGCTCTGGTAAGGCATCCTGACGTAGAGTTTTGACTCTTCTCTTCTCAAATTTCACTAAAAAAAATTTTAGGATCACGCGGGTATCTTGGAATCGTTCCGATGGTTTTATGACGAGAACATTGTCTTGGTGCCTCCTGTCAGGGGTTTTGTGGAGGTGTCCCGGGGAGTTGAGCTCTGAGGTGTTGTCGTCATAATTTATCATTGCAGTTCTGGAATACCTGAGTTTAGTACGCCGACATCGAAAATCTCTTTTATGCAGTTCGTTGGTGAGATAACCTCGACGCCACCCAGTACTGGGGCGGGAGTTCGGGAGTATCGCCATAACTTGTATAACGGATGCTTTTCGAAGGTTGAGGTAGATGGTTTCCGAAGTTTTTCTCGGTTATGTGTTGAAGGATGGATATAGCTGGATGTAGGATTTGCTAGATTTGGGTGAGATATTATGCTTCCCCTGTATCCCCAACACCTGATTGCATAAGCGGAAAGGTTCGGGAGTTTCATAGGTGGGAATTCTTGTAGCTCTAGTTCTTCTTCCACGGATATTTGGTTTGAGATTGGGATTTCTTACCGAGTATTCGTTCTTGACCCGTACCTTGTTGATTTATTTCTCTACCTAAATTCTAAGTGGCTTCTCAATTTATGGATATGTGACCATTTCAAGAGGAATGCATTCGTTCATTTTGTTCGGATGTGAAAGACTTTACGTTGCAATTTTCATTCCGTTGGATTCAGCTTCATTTATCTGTCTATGTGCTAACAGTGGTCGACCTCTTCAGGATGGCTCCCGCTAAGAGCACCAAGCAGAATCAGAATCAAGATCCGCCACCACCTCCACCTCCTCCGGAGGCATGGCAAGCTGTGATGGCCGCAACCAATGCAAACACACAGTTGATCATGCAAATTCTCCAAGAGCGCAATCAAGGCAACCAAGGGAACCAAGGCAACAATCAGAATCACTTTGCTACACTCAACCAGTTCCTTGCTAACGGGCCAAAGACTTTCAGCAATTGTGTTGAAGCAACCGATGCTGACGATTGGCTCGTGGATCTGTGCAAGCATTTCGAGTGTAGTAACGTCAGGCCTGAGGACTTTGTCAAGTTCGCTTCCTTCCAACTCAAAGATCAAGCTGCAGAATGGTTCCAGCAGTACAAGGATTCCAGAGGTGGACATGTGATCACTTGGGATGAATTCCGTCAAGATTTCAGAGCTCACCATATCCCTCAGAGCGTGGTTGAAAGCAAGCGTGAGGAATTCCGCAACCTGAAGCAAGGCTCTTTGTCTGTCTATGACTACAACAAGTTGTTTCAGAAGCTCGCCCGCTTTGCCAAGCAGGACGTTCCTGATGAGAAGAGCATGATATACCAGTTCAGGGGTGGTCTCAGAGAAGAAATTCAGCTAGCTCTTATTCTCTTTGAGCCCTTGAGGTACGATGAGTTCTACAACATGGCACTGAAGCAAGAGGCCGCTCAACTGAGGTGTGATGCTTCCAAGAAGCGAGTTAGAGATGCTACTCCTTCTTCCTCTACTCAAGTGGCTAAGCAGCAGAAGTATTGGCTTCCTCCTCCTCCGTTCCGTCAGCCGTATCAGCAGAAGAGCAAAGGTGGCAGTGGATCTTCCCACCCACCCAACCCTGACTTTCAGAACAAGACTTCGTCTCAAGCTCCGAGATCGAGTGCTCCATACCACCGTCCGCTTTCAGAGGTCACGTGCAACAAGTGCCAACAGAAGGGTCACTATGCCAACAAGTGTCTCAATCAGAGGCGTCTTCCTCCTCCTCCTCCTGTGAGATCGGCAAGTACAGCTGTGGTCAAGCATAACCCCCAAGCACGCCAAGATCAACTTGATGAACGCAGCTCAGGCAGATGATTCGTCAGATGTCATCATGGGTAACCTTCCTGTTAACGATGTTCCTGCAAAAGTTCTTTTTGACAAGGGTGCATCGCATTGTTTCATTTCGAGACCGTTTTCATCTAAGCATGGTTTGACTTTGCAAATTTTGCCTAGTCCATTAGCAGTTGTCTCTCCCGGTAGGCGCATGCATGCTAACTCCATTGCTCCGGATGTTACTATCACCTTGGGTGACTACAAGTTTCTGGCTTCTCCAACGGTTCTTGGTGACTCGGATATTGATCTTATTCTTGGAATGGATTGGCTTTCTAAGCACAAGGCGCATCTTGATTGTGCTGCCAGGCAGATTCAATTGACTCATTCGTCTGAGGATGTAATTGTCTTTGCCGCTCGGGATAATACTATCCGTCTGTTTTCTCTCAATGAGAAGGGTGAACTGGATGCTATCTTGCAAATTCCAGTCGTTTGCGAATATCAAGACGTCTTTTCAGAAGAGCTCCCAGGAATGCCTCCGCACCGGCCAGTTGAATTCGTCGTCGATCTTGAGCCTGGCACGGAACCTGTGTGCAAGCGTCCTTACAAGCTCGGACCTGAAGAGTTGAAGGAGCTGAAGAAGCAACTCGATATTCAAGAAAGAATGGGTCTCATCCGGCCTAGTTCTTCTCCGTGGGGTTGTGGTGTTCTTTTTGTGAAGAAGAAGGATGGAACGGACCGACTTTGTGTTGATTACCGTCCATTGAACAAGAAGACCATCAAGAACAAATACCCACTTCCCAACATCAATGAGCTGTTCGAACAACTCAAAGGTGCCCAAGTATTCTCCAAGCTTGATCTCCGTATGGGTTATCATCAGATTCGAATCCGTGAGCAAGATATTCCCAAGACGGCTTTCAGGACAAGCTATGGTTCATATGAATACACTGTCATGTCTTTTGGCCTCGTCAACGCTCCTCCGATGTTCTCTCGCATGATGAACTTCATCTTCAACGCCTACACCAATGACTTCGTTTTGGTCTATCTCGACGACATTCTGGTTTTCTCGAAGAACAAGGAAGATCATGCCAAGCACTTGCGTTTGGTACTCGATAAGCTGAGGGAACACAAGTTCTACGCCAAGTTCTCCAAGTCCGAATTTTGGCTCGATGAGGTTCTTTATCTTGGTCATATCATCTCTGCCAAGGGCATTGCGGTGAATCCTGAGAAGGTGTCTGCAATTGTGAATTGGGAACCTCCTCAGAACGTGAAGCAACTCCGTAGCTTCCTCGGTTTCGCAAGCTACTGCCGAAGATTCGTTGAAAACTTTTCCAAGATCGCGAAGCCTCTCTCAAATCTTCTTCAGAAGCACGTCAAGTACGTTTGGTCTCCGGAGTGTGACATTGCTTTCAACACTTTGAAAGAGAAATTGATCACTGCTCCAGTTCTGACTCCGCCTGATGAATCCAAACCGTATGAGGTCTTTTGTGATGCCTCTCTCCAAGGTCTTGGCGCAGTATTGATGCAAGAGAAGAAAGTTGTTGCTTATACCTCTCGCCAGTTGAAGCCTAATGAGAAGAACTACCCCACTCATGATCTCGAGTTGGCGGCAGTTGTGCATGCTCTTTTGACTTGGAGACATCTCTTATTGGGAAGAAAAGTGGACATTTTCACTGATCATAAGAGTCTCAAGTACATCTTCACTCAGCCTAATCTCAACCTCAGGCAAACTCGATGGGTCGAAATGATTCAAGAGTATAATCCGAGTATCGAGTATACTCCAGGCAAGGCCAATGTGATTGCTGACGCATTGAGCAGGAAGGCTTATTGCAACAGTCTGATTCTCAAGCCTTATCAACCCGAGCTTTGTGAAGCTTTCCGCAAACTTAATCTGCAAGTTGTTCCTCAAGGTTTCCTCGCCAACCTTCAAGTCTCTCCTACCTTGGAAGACCAGATTCGCCAAGCTCAGCTTCTCGATGCTATGGTGAAAAAGGTGAAGATTGGGATTGCCAAGAGTCAACCCAAGTACAAGTGCTACCGCCTTGATGACAAGGACACTCTCTTCTTCGAGGATCGTATTGTTGTGCCCAAAGGTGAACTTCGTAAAGTGATCATGAACGAGGCTCACAATTCTCTCCTCTCCATCCACCCTGGGAGCACGAAGATGTATCAGGACCTCAAGCAGGCTTATTGGTGGACTCGAATGAAGCGCGAGATTGCTCAATTCGTGAATGAGTGTGATGTCTGCAGAAGAGTGAAGGCAGAACACCAAAGGCCAGCTGGTCTCCTCCAACCTCTTGCCATTCCAGAATGGAAGTTTGACCACATTGAAATGGACTTCGTGACTGGGTTTCCTAAGTCCAAGCATGGCAATGATGCTATATTCGTTGTCATCGACAAACTCACCAAAGTGGCTCACTTTCTGCCTATCAAAGAGTCAATCACTGCAGCTCAATTGACGGAACTCTATACCTCTCGGATTGTCTCTCTGCACGGTATTCCACAAGTGATCTCTTCAGATCGTGGCAGCATCTTTACCTCCAAGTTTTGGGATTCTTTTCAGAAGGCCATGGGCACCAACATCCGCTTCAGCACAGCTTTCCATCCTCAAACTAGCGGTCAAGTCGAGCGTGTCAACCAGATTCTTGAAGATATGCTCAGGGCTTGTGTGATCTCCTTCGGCATGAAGTGGGAGGATTGTCTTCCTTATGCTGAATTCTCCTACAACAACAGTTTTCAAGCAAGTTCGGGCAAAGCCCCATTTGAAATTCTGTATGGCAGGAAGTGTCGTACCCCTCTCAACTGGTCCGAAACCGGTGAACGTCAGCTGGTGGGTAATGACTTAATCACAGAGGCAGAGGAAATATGCAAAGTCATTCGAGATAACCTCAAAGCAGCCCAATCCCGCCAGAAGAGCTACTATGATAGTAAGCACCGTGATTTGGCTTTCGAGATCGGAGATCATGTTTACCTCCCCGTCTCTCCAATGAAAGGTACTCGTCGCTTCGGTATCAAAGGGAAGCTTGCCCCTAGATACGTGGGACCTTTCAAGATTGTCAGCAAGAGAGGCGATCTCGCCTATCAACTCGAGCTTCCTTCAAACTTTGCAAATGTTCATGATGGGTTCCATGTCTCTCAGCTCCGAAAGTGCTTCAAGACTCCTGACCGCACCGTCAACTTCGAGGACATTGAGCTCCAAGAAGATCTCTCCTATCGTGAGCACCCAGTTGCTATTCTTGAAGAGACTGAACGCAAGACTCGCAACAAGTCAATCAAATTCCTCAAAGTCAAGTGGTCACACCATTCCGACCGTGAAGCTACCTGGGAACGCGAGGATCACCTCCGTTCTGAGTACCCGGCGTTCTTTCAATCCTAGATCTCGGGACGAGATCCTTTCATAGTGGTGGAGTGTTGTAACACCCCGGATGTAACTTTCCCAATATGTACTCCAACTCTTGCCGTTTCCGGCCTTAAGTTATTTTATTTTCTCGGGTTCGGGTTCTTTGTCTCCATGTGTTGTTATCTTGTCATGCATCTCATATCATGTCATCATGTGCATTGCATTTGCATACGTGTTCATCTCATGCATTCGAGCATTTTCCCCGTTGTCCATTTTGCATTCCGGCGCTTCGTTCTCCTCCGGTGGTCATTTCTACCTTTCTTTCGTGTGTGGGGATTAAACATTTCTGTATTGGACCGAGACTTGCCAAGCGGCCTTGGTTTACTACCAGTAGACCGCCTGTCAAGTTTCGTACCATTTGGACTTCGTTTGATGCTCCAACGGTTAACCGAGGGACCGAAAAGGCCTCGTGTGTGTTGCAGCCCAACACCCCTCCAATTTGGCCCAAAACCCACCAAAACCCTCTCCATCATCTAGAGCGTTCGATCACGACCGCGTGGCCGAAACCGCACCTCATTTGGACTCTCCTAGCTTCCTCTATGCCTATTTAAAGACACCCACGAAAATCTCCTTCTCCTTCCCCCGAAACCCTAAAAATTGCCTCGCGCCGCGCCGGACATGTCCGTATCCGGCCGGACACTTCGCGCCACCGCCCCGGTCCACTAGCTGCGCGCCATGTGTCGCCTCGCCGCCGCCACCCGCCGCGGCCCGGAGAGCCCGCGTCCGGCCCCCGGGCCCGTCCGCGCCGCCCGCGCCTGCCCTTCCCCGCCCGAGCCGGCAGTCTCCTTCGACGCCGGATCACCGCGCCGCCACGCCGGCCTCCCGTCCGGTGAGCTCCGCCACCGGAGCCGCACCGCCGCCCTCGCGGAGCTCCGCCACCGGAGCCGCACCGTCGCCCTCGCGGAGCTCCGCCACCGGAGCCGCACCGTCGCCGCCGCGCCTCCCCAGCCTCGTCGCTGGCCGCGCCCATACCGGCCCACGCCTCCCCGTCGTGCTCCGGCGAGCTTCCTCCCCGCCGGTGAAAAGTACTCCGGCGAGCCGCATCGGGAACCGTGCAGATCTCAGATCTAGATTCAAACTCGGGTTGACTTTCTCCCGAAACCCTAGTTCATGTTGCCCTGTTCATCGTGCTATAACTTTGCATCCGTAGCTTCGTTTTGGGCATATAGCATATCAAATTGTTCGTCTCAGAGAGAACATCATTTGATTCCATTGCATCATTTTCATTTGAGTTCATCTTGATGCCCGAAATGCTGTTAGAAGAGTGCTACTTGAGATAATTGTCAGATCTGCTGCTCCATTTAGATATTTGTCATTTTTGCCATGTTTATTGTGTGCATGATATGCCCCTGAGTTCTACATATGTTTTGTTAAGGGTTTTGCCATCTTTCCAGAGGTGCAACCCATATATTTTTGTGATGTGTGTGGTGACTAGCACAAGCTTGCAAAGTGAGATACTTGGTAATGCTGATTTCAGGGACTTAGCAATTCCGCTAAGTCCTTGATCTGTTTTTCTCATGATGCCATATGTTCATGTTATTTCCTAGTGATCCGTGCCTCTTTTGGGGATGATCAGTAAGGATGTTTTGTTAATATTGTAGTGATGTATCCGTCCATGTCTTTGTTTGCAATTATGGAGCACCCTAGCTTGAGTCAATCGAGCTCTATTTTTGCTACTTCGTGAATCTGGGCAGATTGTCTACTTGTTAGCGATTTTGCCGAGGATGTTGTAGTTGATCCGTGCATGCTATGCTATTGTTCTTGCCATGTCTAGCTTGCATTTTGTGTATTCTTGATGGGTGTATGCTTAGCTTGCCATGACTTGCTCTGTAGTGAGTGCATCGAGCTCGTAAACATGCCTACTTGATATCTGTTTTCAGCATGCTCCAGTTTTCACTAAGTCTGAGAACTGATTATGTTTTTGCCATGTTCACATGCTTGCAATTGTATTTTCTGATCCCTTTTGGCTCAAGGTCACTAAGGGGACTTTTGTTAATCTCTTTGAGTAGCTGCATGGCATGCTTTACTTCGCCATGTTCAGGTCCTGTAGCATATAGTTTTATTGCTCCGAAGAGTGCTATCTAATCTGAAATTCCAGACAAGTGTTAATTTCACTAAGTCTGAGATCTGTTTACCATATGCATTTTTGCCATGCTTGTTTGAACCTATTAATGGATGAATTGGCCGTAGCTCAGTGCTATACTTTTGTTAAGCATCATGAAGGCATCCCTTCAATGTATTTTTTGCCATGTTTGGGTGCTGTAGCTTGTTCATCTCATTGCATTTAGATGGCTACTTGCTGTAAATCGCAGAACGTGGTCATATTTGAATCGCTTGCCATTTCCAAACCGTAACTCTGATTCCGGCGTTCTTTATATCGTTTTCAAGCGATTTCATCTCATATTTCCAGTGGCACACTTGGATTTGCAAGTTGTGGCCAGGTTCATTCATTCCCTGTCACATCTTGCATATGCATCCGCATCACGCATAGCATACCATCTTTGCATCATATTGTTTGAGCTTTGCACGTGGTTGATTGTGTTGTTTGCTTGTTTGTCTTGTTTGGGTAGAGCCGGGAGACGAGTTGCTAACGAGGAGCCCGTTGAGTTTGCTTTCGAGGATCCAGTCAACTCTGACAACTTTGCAGGCAAGATGATCATACCCTCGAAATCACTACTATCTTTGCTTTGCTAGATGCTCGCTCTTTTGCTATGCCAATGCTACGATGCCTACCACTTGCTTTCAAGCCTCAATTGCCATGTCAAACCTCTAACCCACCATGTCCTAGCAAACCGTTGATTGGCTATGTTACCGCTTTGCTCAGCCCCTCTTATAGCGTTGCTAGTTGCAGGTGAAGATTGGAGCCGTTCCTTGTCGGAACATTATTTACTTGTTGGGATATCATTATATTGCCATGTTATCTTAATGCACCTATATACTTGGTAAAGGGTGGAAGGCTCGGCCTCTCGCCTAGTGTTTTGTTCCACTCTTGCCGCCCTAGTTTCCGTCATATCGGTGTTATGTTCCCGGATTTTGCATTCCTTACGCGGTTGGGTTATAATGGGAACCCCTTGATAGTTCGCCTTGATTAAAGCTTTTCCAGCAATGCCCAACCTTGGTTTTACCATTTGCCACCTAGCCTCTTTTTCCCTTGGGTTTCCGGAGCCCGAGGGTCATCTTATTTTAACCCCCCGGGCCAGTGCTCCTCTGAGTGTTGGTCCACCTGTCAGCTGCCGGTGGCCACCAGGGGCAACTCTGGGCTGGCCTACCCGTACCTAAGACAATCTGAGTGTGCCCTAAGAAAGAGATATGTGCAGCTCCTATCGGGATTTGTCGGCACATTCGGGTGGTGTTGCTGGATTAGTTTTAACCTGTCGAAGTGTCTTGAAGAACCGAGGTACCGAGTCTGATCGGAACGTCTCGGGAGAAGGTCTATTCCTTCGTTGACCGTGAGAGCTTGTCATGGGCTATGTTGGGACTCCCCCACAGGGATTTGAACTTTCGAAAGCCATGCCCGCGGTTATGGGCAGATGGGAATTTGTTAATGTCTGGTTGTAGATAACTTTAACCTTAACTTAATTAAAATGAATCAACTGAGTGTGTTACCGTGATGGCCTCTTCTCGGCGGAGTCCGGGAAGTGGACACGGTGTTGGAGTAATGCTTGCGCAGGTTGCTCTCTAGTTTCTTGCTCGCGCTTTGCCTCCTCTTCTCGCCCCCTTTTGCGAACAGGATAGCCACCATATACGCTAGTCGCTTGCTGCAGCTCCACCTTATTTACCTTGCCATACCTATTAAGCTTAAATAGTCTTGATCGCGAGGGTGCGAGATTGCTGAGTCCCTGTGGCTCACAGATTACTATTACACCAGATGCAGGGCCTGATGATTCTGCTCCAGGTGACGCGCTCGAGCTCAAGTGGGAGTTCGACGAGGACTCTCAACGATACTATGTTTCTTTTCCTGATGATCAGTAGTGGTGCCCAGTTGGGGGTGATCGGGACCGTGTCGCATGTTGGGTTATCTTTTATTTTGGCGCCATAGTCGGGCCATGAGTGTTTGAATGATGTAATGTTATTTATGTCCTTGATTGACGTGGTGAGTGTAAGCCAACTATGTTTTCTCCCCTTTATTATTTATATTACATGGGATGTTGTGAAGATTGCCTAACTTGCGACATATGCCTTCAATGCGATTATGCCTCTAAGTCGTGCCTCGACACGTGGAAGATATAGTCGCATCGAGGGTGTTACACCTTGATTCTTGTCTTAGCCTTCTTCAGATCTATCATGTCGGCGCACATCTGGTTCTCCTGTCATCGAATGTGCTGGTTTAACTCCTGGATAAAAGCTGTAATTGATCGATCCTTCCTGGTGCTGATCATCTCCCAGTGCTCATCTCGGCGCCCACAAATCTGGTAGATAGTATCCTTGAGATCATTGCGGTAGACTTCTCCAATGCGTCCCATGGCGATGTGAGCTTCCATGCTCTTTCATAGACTCCAAGTTGATGCATCAAAAGAAAACTCTATGGGCTCAGTGACTGGCATGAACGTTCTTCCTGGAACTTGAACTTGAATCATCCAGCGCTCTTCTTCAGGTAAAGTGGCGTTGTAGGTTCCGGTGAAGCTTGGTACTCCTATGTTCAGGTATCTAGTGACTTCCTTCAAGTGTCGTCCAAAGGGTGTATCTTCATCCGGTTGCGTGAACTTGTTCCTTGCATCTGCCATCTTAAAAGAGTAGAAAAGATGAGGAGTCAGAAGAGAAGAGGATGAATAGTGATCTAGGTCTTTAGCTTAGTGGTCGTGTCCTACAGTCAGCGTGTGCTCTGATACCATCTATGTAGCGACCAGACCTCAAACAGTCTGATCTCTGTGCTCCGGTGTCATCCCTAGATCAGTAATGCTGACACCACACAGTACTCGAAGGATTTATAACAGAGTAGCAATCACACACTTATTACATCGAGTGTCTCCATAGAGAACTTATTACAATAAATATGGCTTAAGGCCATCTAATAACGATAACAGCGGAAGGCTTGGAAGATAAGTGAGTCCATCAACTCCAACGGCATCACTGAGTATAGAACCATGACCTAAAAACTCCTTAATTGTCGTCTGAAAAGTCTGCAACATTAACTTTGCAGCCCGAAACGGGTCAGCACATGGAATATGCTAGCAAGGTAACACATAGAGAATAATGGAATGAAACAGCTATACTATATGCATATTTGGCTGGTGGAAAGCTCTATGGTTACAGTTTTGCGTAAAGCCAATTTTTCCCTACTACAAAGGAATAAATTTAATTACTATCATGGTGGTTGTTAAACATTGAGAATGGTTGACAACATTCTCAATCCCAATTAAGCATCATCATTAAACAAGCCCAACAAAATTAATTTAGGGTAACATGTTGAGATTCACATGATAATCCAGGTACTAGATACTCAAGATGTCCATAACCGGGGACACGACTAACCATGATTAGTTTATTACACTCTGCAGAGGTTTGCGCACTTTTCCCCACAAGACTCGATCTCCTCCGTTTGGTTTCTCGCAGTACATGGTGTTTGAGAAGACGGATGACCGAGACATAGTCTTTCAGAAGCGCTAGCACCTTACGATCGGGTAGACCGTACCACCTA
>NC_053026.1:440572954-440592154 GCF_003073215.2 Triticum urartu | reverse complement strand
TGGAAAGGATAGTAACATTGCCCCTTCTCTCTTTTTCTCTCATTTTTTTTCTTTTTTTTTCTTTTTTTGTAGGCTTCTTTGGCTCTCTTTTTTGGGGGGGCTTCTTTGGCCACTTTTATTTTGATAACCTCACATGGGACAATGTTCTAATAATGATGATCATCACACTTTTATTTACTTACAACTCAATATTACAACTCGATATCTAGAACAAAGATATGACTCTATATGAATGCCTCCGGCGGTGTACCGGGATGTGCAATGATCTAGCGTAGCAATGACATCAAAAAACAGACAAGCCATGAAAACATCATGCTAGCTATCTTACAATCATGCAAAGCAATATGACAATGAATGCTCAAGTCATGTATATGATGATGATGAAAGTTGCATGGC
Organism: Triticum urartu; assembly: GCF_003073215.2. NCBI lineage: Eukaryota > Viridiplantae > Streptophyta > Magnoliopsida > Poales > Poaceae > Triticum > Triticum urartu. Next base: position 440,591,758 of record NC_053026.1, on the reverse strand, counting down.
AATATATCTCGGAATGGCTATGGAAATGCCATGATAGGTAGGTATGGTGGCTGTTTTGAGGAAGGTATATGGTGGGTTTATGGTACCGGCGAAAGTTGCGCGGTACTAGAGAGGCTAGCAATGATGGAAGGGTGAGAGTGCGTATAATCCATGGACTCAACATTAGTCATAAAGAACTCACATACTTATTGCAAAAGTTTATTAGCCCTCGAAGCAAAGTACTACTACGCATGCCCCTAGGGGGATAGATTGGTAGGAAAAGACCATCGCTCGTCCCCGACCGCCACTCATAAGGAAGACAATCAATAAATACCTCATGCTCCAACTTCGTTACATAACGGTTCACCATACGTGCATGCTACGGGAATCACAAACCTAACACAAGTATTTCTACAATCCACAACTACCCACTAGCATGACTCTAATATCACCATCTTTATATCGCAAAACTATTGCAAGGAATCAAACATATCATATTCAGTGATCTACAAGTTTTATGTAGGATTTTATGACTAACCATGTGAATGACCAATTCCTGTCATCTCTCTAAATAGATATAAGTGAAGCAAGAGAGTTTAATTCTTTCTACAAAAGATATGCCCATGCTCTAACAAATATAAGTGAAGCAAAAGAGCATTCTACAAATGGCGGTTTTCTATGTAAAGAGAAACAGCAATCCAAACTTCAAATGATATAAGTGAAGCACATGAAGCATTCTATAAAGCCATACTCAAAAGATATAAGTGAAGTGCAGAGCATTCTATAAATCAACCAAGGACTATCTCATACCAGCATGGTGCATAAAAGAAAAATGAAAACTAAATGCAAAAGACGCTCCAAGATTGCACATATCGCATGAACGAAACGAATCCGAAAACATACCGATACTTGTTGAAGAAAGAGGGGATGCCTTCCGGGGCATCCCCAAGCTTAGACGCTTGAGTCTCCTTGAATATTTACTTGGGGTGCCTCGGGCATCCCCAAGCTTGATCTCTTGCCTCTCTTCCTTCTTCTCACATCAAGACCTTCTCGATCATCGAACACTTCATCCACACAAAACTTCAACAGAAAACTCGGTAAGATCCGTTAGTATCATGAAGCAAATCACTACTCTAAGTACTGTTGCAAACCAATTAATAATTTTTTTGCATTGTGTCTACTATAATATAACTTTTTCATGGCTTAATCCACTGATATGAAACGATAGTTTCATCAAAACAAGCAAACTATGCATCAAAAACAGAATCTGTCTAAAACAGAACAATCTGTAATAATCTGAACATTAACCATACTTATGATACTTGAAAAATTCTACAAAAATTAGGAAAAATAAAAACTTTGTATAGGAAGACAGTGCAAAAAGAATCAGAACCATTTGAGGTTCCAGCAAAAAATGTAAAATCGCGCACTACAGCCAAAGTTTTTGTCCTGCACCGTACAAACCATCAAGCAAATGTAAACATCCTAAAGGCAAACCTTGGCACATTATTTTTATAATACAATGGAATTGTACAAGGGGATAATTATTTTTATTTAAAATTTTCTGTAATCAAGATTCACAAAGTTTCCGTGAGCATGAACAAAGTTCAAGGCTAGCTCCCACTTCAACAATGCTTGTCTTTCTCACTTTCGCTTTTTTGAAAAAGTTTTGGGTTCCCCTCTTTATTTTTGTTGTTTTTAAACTATATAAAAGCACTCAACAGAAATAAATGACTCTCTAAAACTTCCGGGTTGTCTCCCTGGCAGCGCTTTCTTTAAAGCCATTAAGCTAGGCATATAGTGCTCAAGTAATGAATCCACCCGGATCCCAAGGTATATCAAAGCCAATTTTAATTAACAATGATTTATAATTTTAGTAGTGAGCACAAAGTAACATATATCATGCAATAACAAAGTCTAACTCTCTTCCTATGCATCGGCATGTCATAAAAGAACAATTCATGCACACAAAGTAAAGGCCAATGCATAGTATAAACAGTTTCTTGCAATTTTATCATATTGGAAACATAGAGAGGTGGAGATATAGTTCCTCTCTCATAATAATTGCAAGTAGGAGCAGCAAGCACATGCATATTATATCTATCAAAATCATCATGTGTAGTAGTAAAACAACCCATCAATGTAATCCTTAATAAGGGCAAACTTCTCCGATATAGTGTAGTTGGGAGAATTCAAAAAGATAATAGGACTATCATGCGTGGGTGCAATAGCAACAATTTCATGTTTAACATAAGGAACTATAGCAAGTTCATCTCCATAAGCATAATTCATATTGGCATCTTGGCCACAAGCATAGCAAGCATCATCAAAAAGGGATATTTCAAAAGAATCAACGGGATCATAACAGTCATCATAGCATCATCCTTCGGTAAGCATGAAGGGAAATTAAACAATGTATGAGTTGAAGAGTTACTCTCATTAGAAGGTGGGCACGGGTAGCTAATCCGCTCTTCCTCCTTTTGTTCTTCGCTCTCCTCGTCATCTTTTTCATCCAATGAGCTCACAGTTTCATCAACTTCTTCTTCCATAGATTCCTGCAAAATATTAGTCTCTTCTTGGATAGCGGAGACTTTCTTAATAAGCGCATTAATTTCGTAATTGTATTCATAATTCTCATAACAATATTTTAGGATAGCTAAATTTTCATGTCTATAAACAACATCATCAAAATCTTCCAACTCTTTAAACATAGATTCAATTTCATAAGCACCCATAAAAGCAACAAATTCTTCTATTTGTTCCACATCATAGTAATCATATATACCATTAGCATAAGAAGCTAAGGTTTTATTATCATTAAATTTGCATGAAAAGGGAAGGTGTGGAGCCTTCATCCTAGAGCAACAAGTATAATCATATCCAAGCATAGTTGCCTAGCATACCACTTCAATATATGAATTTGATCCCATAATAGTTTCCCTTTTTGTGTCAAGCGATAATCCCTAAAGTATTCACGTTGATCCAACGTTACTCCCATTACATAATTGAATGGGGTTTTCTCAGGATTATTAAAGTAGTACATAATATTTTTCACATAACCAGCATCGAGGGTTTTAGGAGGTTCCCCATCTCCATGAGCAGAAAGTACACCTAATTTTTTTGGTATTTCGTGTTCCATATCCATAACTAAAGATAAAGAACAACTAAGAACAGCAAATAAAAATTACTTAGTGATAAAGCAAACAAGCACACACGAGAATATTCACCCCACGCTATTGCTCCCCGGCAACGGCGCCAGAAAAAGGTCTTGATAACCCACAAGTATAGGGGATCGCAACAGTTTTCGATAAGTAAGAGTGTCGAACCCAACGAGGAGCTAAAGGTAGAACAAATATTCCCTCAAGTTCTATCGACCACCAATACAACTCTACGCACGCTTGACGTTCGCTTTACCTAGAACAAGTATGAAACTAGAAGTACTTTGTAGGTGTTGTTGGATAGGTTTGCAAGATAATAAAGAGTACGTAAATAAAAAGTAGGGGCTGTTTAGATAAAGAAACAATAAAGTAAATATAGCGAGTGTGGAAAAGTGGTGGTAGGAGTTGCGAAATTGCCCTAAGCAATTGACTACTTTACTAGACCGATAGCAAGTATTATGTGGGAGAGGCCACTGCTAGCATGTCATCCCTTACTTGGAATTCTATGCACTTATGATTGGAACTATTAGCAAGCATCCGCAACTACTAATGTTCATTAAGGTAAAACCCAACCATAGCATTAAGATATATTGGTCCCCCTTCAATCCCGTATATGCATCAATTTCTATGCTAGGTTGAAGCTTCTGTCACTCTTGCCCTCCAATACATAGTCCTATCAACATACAACTAACCCTATGGTGTGATCCACGCGCGCCTCATATGATGGGCACCAAAGGACAGCAACATAACCACAAGCAAATTAAATCAATCATAGCAATTCATCAACCACCGATAGGACAACGAAAATCTACTCAGACATCATAGGATGGCAACACATCATTGGATAATAATATGAAGCATAAAGCACCATGTTCAAGTAGAGGGTACAGCGGGTTGCGGGAGAGTGGACCGCTGTAGATAGAGGGGGGAAGGTGATGGAGATGTTGGTGAAGATGGCGGAGGTGTTGGTGTAGATCGCGGTGATGATGATGGCCCCCGGTGGCACTCCGGTGCCACCGGAAGCGAGGGGGAGAGAGCCCCCTCCTTCTTCTTCTTCCTTGCTCCTCCCTAGATGGGAGAAGGGATATGTCTCTCTGTCTCTCTCTGTTTCCGTGTTCCCAGATTCTTCCCTTTCACCGGTTCTTATATTCCCAAAGATCCGTAACTCCAATTGGGCTGAATTTTAACATGATCTCTATCCGGAAATTAGCTTTCTTGCAGCAAAAGAAGGGCATCAACCCCCTTACGGGGTGGCCACGAGGGTCATGGGCATGCCTGCCTCCCCAGGGCACGCCCCCTACCTTGTGGGCCCCTCGAGCATCGTATCGCGTGGATTCTTCTTCCCAAAAATCATACATATTCCCCAAAAAATCTTCGTCAGTTTTTATTCCGTTTGGACTCTGTTTGATATGGATATTCTGCGAAACAAAAACATGCTACAAACAGGAACTGGCACTAGGCACTGGATCAATATGTTAGTCCCAAAAATAGTATAAAAAGTTGCCAAAAGTATATGAAACTTGAATAATATTGGCATGGAATGATCAAAAATTATAGATACGACGGAGACGTATCAGATAGTTGTGCTGGTTGTTTGTTTTCAGGGAAAGAACTGTTGAGCAAGCTGAATTGCTATTGAATAATATATTGAGTAATGATAATGATTGGACACTTCCTGAACCAACTCCTAAGCCAACTCCGAAGAAAAGGGGTATTCTATTTCTCAGTCCTGAAGATATGCAAGAGGCAAAGAAATCTATGAAAGAAAAGGGTATTAAAGCTGAAGATGTTAAGAATTTACCACCTATTGAAGAAATACATGGTCTTAATAACCCGACACAGGTAGTAAAGGTAAATTCTCTCTATAGATTTGATGAAGGTGATATTCCTCGTAATAAGTCTGCTAGCCAATGCTTGGATGAGTTTGATAATTTTATTGTTAAACAAGAAAACTTCAATGCTTATGTTGGTAGACAATTGAAACGTAATGCTTATATGGTTGAACACTTGAGTGATTATATGTCTAGAGTTAAAGGTGACCTTAAACTTATTAGTAAACATGCTTCTATGGTTACCACTCAGGTAGAACAAGTGCTTAAAGCACAAGATGATTTGCTCAATGAATTAAATAATAAGAAAAATGATAATGTTGTTAGAGTTATGACTAGAGGGGGTAAATGACTCAGGAACCTTTGTATCCTGAGGGCCACCCTAAGAGAGTTGAGCAAGATTCTCAGAGAACTAATGTTGATGCACCTAGTCCTTCTAAGAAGAAGAAAAAGAAAAATGATAGGACTTTGCATGCTTCTAGTGAACCTGTTGTTGACACACCTGAGAATCCCAATGATATTTCTATTTCTGATGCTGAAACACAATCTGGTAATGAACATGAACCTAGTGATAATGATGATGTTCATGTTGATGCTCAACCTAGCAATAACAATGATGTAGAGATTGAACCTGTTGTTGATCTTGATAACCCACAATCAAAGAATCAACGTTATGATAAGAGAGACTTTGTTGCTAGGAAGCACGGTAAAGAAAGAGAACCATGGGTTCAGAAACCCATGCCTTTTCCTCCTAAACCATCCAAGAAAAAGGATGATGAGGATTTTGAGCGCTTTGCTGAAATGATTAGACCTATCTTTTTGCGTATGCGTTTGACTGATATGCTTAAAATGAATCCTTATGCTAAGTATATGAAAGATATTGTTACAAATAAAAGAAAGATACGGAAGCTGAAATTTCCACCATGCTTGCCAATTATACTTTTAAAGGTGGAATAAAAGAAACTAGGAGATCCAGGAGTACCAACTATACCATGCTCCATTAAAAGAAACTATGTTAAAACTGCTTTATGTGATCTTGGAGCCGGTGTTAGTGTTATGCCTCTCTCTTTATATCGTAGACTTGATTTGAATAAGTTGACACCTACTGAAATATCTTTGCAAATGGCTGATAAATCAACTGCTATACCTGTCGGTATTTGTGAGGATGTGCCTGTTGTGGTTGCAAACGTTACTATTTTAACGGACTTTGTTATTCTTGATATTCCCGAGGACGATAGTATGTCGATTATCCTTGGTAGACCCTTTTTGAATACTGTTATTGATTGCAACAAAGGCAATGTCACTTTTCATGTTAATGGTAATGAGCATACGGTACACTTTCCGAGGAAACAACCTCAAGTCCATAGTATCAATTCTATTGGAAAAATTTCAACGATTTATTGGAGGTTTTGAATTTCCCTCTTCCTACTGTCAAGAAGAAATATGATATTCTTATTGTTGGGGACATGCATATCCCCGTTGAGTAACCTAGTGTGTAGCGACCAGACCTCAAACAGTCTGATCTCTGTGCTCCGGTGTCATCCCTGGATCAGTAATGCTGACACCACACAGTACTCGAGGATTTATAGCAGAGTAGCAATCACACACTTATTACATCGAGTGTCTCAAAAGAGAACTTATTACAATAAATATGGCTTAAGGCCATCTAATAACGATAACAGCGGAAGGCTTGGAAGATAAGTGAGTCCATCAACTCCAACGGCATCACTGAGTATAGAACCACGACCTAAAACTCCTTAATCGTCGTCTAAAAAGTCTGCAACATTAACGTTGCAGCCCGAAACGGGTCAGCACATGGAATATGCTGGCAAGTAACACATAGAGAGTAATGGAATGAAACAGCTATACTATATGCATATTTGGCTGGTGGAAAGCTCTATGGTTACAGTTTTGCGTAAAGCCAATTTTTCCCTACTTCAAAGGAATAAATTTAATTACTATCATGGTGGTTGTTAAACATTGAGAATGGTTGACAGCATTCTCAATCCCAATTAAGCATCATCATTAAACATAACCCAACAAAATTAATTTAGAGTAACATGTTGAGATTCACATGAAAATCCAAGTACTAGATACTCAAGATGTCCATAACCGGGGACACGGCTAACCATGATTAGTTTATTACACTCTGCAGAGGTTTGCGCACTTTTCCCCACAAGACTCGATCGCCTCCGTTTGGTTTCTCGCACTACATGGTGTTTGAGAAGACGGATGACCGAGACATAGTCTTTCAGAAGCGCTAGCACCTTACGATCGGGTAGACCGTACCACCTACATCCCCTACATCTGCTAGTCTACCACTGTAAGAGTTCGCACGACTTAGTCAACTATGCTAGAGCCCATAATAGCTTGTGGCTGCACACGGATGTTTCTAGTATGAATAGTCTCATGATCCCTTTGAGCCTGGGTGGCGGTCCGAAAGAAAACAGGCAAGTCCTGGAATACCCAGGTGCCTCAATCCACCCAGATGTGTGTTTAAGTTGCCACCTTAGATAAACCATTAATTAACAAACTCACATCTGTCATGAATATCACTCACCCAATCCACGTCTACTAGCATAGCATGGCATAATAAGCAAACGCGGAAGTAACTCCCAAAGGTTTGATAATAAAAACAGGTAATAGGTACTACCTCAACTACTTCCCATCCCACAATTTAATTAGAATCCTAATCATGCAATGTGTGAGGATTTGATCTAATGCAATAAAACTGGGTAGTAGAAAAGGTATGATCAAAGTGTTACTTGCCTTGCTGATGATCCGCGAAACCTAGAGATTCGAAGTAACAAGCGGCGCACTCCGGGTATTCTATCGCAGACAAACAAACAAGCATACAATAAATACTCATCTAATGCACGGGTAAAACACAAATAAGAGATCTAACCAGAAGGTTCAACTTAAGAACTCCGGTTGGCAAAAGAATCAAATCGAACGAAACAACGAAAGTCAAACGGCGAAAGAAAACAACTTCATTCTACAAATCTGGATCTAGGGCAAATTTTACAGTAGCGAAATCTTGTTTAAGTTGGTTAAACGGATAGAGGGTTTCGAGACGAAACTCCAGGCGCTTGAATCGCCAGATTCCGATAAACGAGCGAAAAGATATACTAAAACAAAAATCGGATCAGGAATCGCGATCAGAAAAATCGCGGATTTAATCCGAGAAAAAGAAAAAAACGATGAATGTTCGCTAGAACGAACGAACGGACGAACGCTCGCTATTTAAATAAACCGGAAAAACCGATCTATTTAAAAAAACCGGATCTAAAAAATAGCGGAAAAACCGTATGATTTTTTCGAAAAAAAATAAAAAAAACGGGCACGAATTTCAAGGTGGCGGCGAACCTCGGCGAGCATGCGGCGGTGGGGTCGGGTGGCTGGGGCGGGTTCGGGCGGCTGGGGCTAGGGTTTCCCCGGGGTTAGGCCTCCCCCGGCTTATAAAGGGCGAGTCGGGCCGGAGTCCGAATAGGACACGGCCCGTAGGTCGGTGCGCGTTTTTTTTACGCGCAGAAGAAAAATAAAAAGAAATACTAAACGGACTCCAAAAATTCCGACATAAATTTTCGCGGGCTTCTAAAATCAAGCCTCACAAGGTGAACATTTATTTAGGGCCTAAATGCAATTTGAAAAACGCACATTTTTCCTAAATTCAAATAAAACACCGAAAAACTCCGAAATAAAAACTTATTTTATGATTATTAAATCCTCAATATTTTTTATTTTGGGCAAAGTCATTTTATTCCCTCTCTCATATTTTTGTAATAGAAATATTGATGATAAAATAAATAAAATCAAATGATCCTATTCTCAAAATTTGAGAAAACTCAAATATGAAAATAACGAAATCCCCAACTCTCTCCGTGGGTCATTGAGTGCGTAGAATTTCTAGGATCAACCAAAATGCAAAATAAAATAAATGGTATGCAATGATGATCTAATGTATAACATTCCAAATTGGAAATTTGGGATGTTACAAACCTACCCCCCTTAAGATGAATCTCGCCCTCGAGATTCGGGGGCTAGAAAATAGGTGAGGGTGGTCCTTGAGCAAATCTTCCTCTCGCTCCCAGGCGGCTTCATCCTCTGTGTGGTGGCTCCACTGAACTTTGCAAAACTTGATAACTTTGCTGCGAGTGACTCGGCTGGCAAACTCGAGAATCTTAATTGGTCTCTCCTCGTACGTCAAAGTTATCCAACTGAATAGTTTCCAAAGGCACTGTGTCTCTCAACGGTATGTCAGCCATCTCCGCGTGACATTTCTTCAACTAAGAAACGTGGAACACATCATGAACTCCTAACAATCCTTCGGACAATTCCAACTTGTAGGCCACTTCTCCCATATGCTCCAAAACTCGATATGGTCCTACAAATCATGGTCTAACTTCCCTTTAACTCCAAAATGCTTTGTTCCCCGAAGTGGAGATACTCGAAGATAAGCTCTATCTCCGACTTCATAAACGTCTCCTTGCGTTTAGAATCTGCATAACTTTTATGTCTGGACTGGGCTACCTTGAGCCTATCGCGAATCAACTTCACCTTCTGTTCAGACTCTTTAATCAAGTCAGGTCCAAACAACTGGCGGTCTCCAACTTCGTCCCACTGATCAACGGTGTCCTGCACCTCCTTCCGTACAAGGCTTCGAAAGGGGCCATCTTTAAACTTGTTTGGTAACTATTGTTGTAAGAGAACTCTGCATATGGCAAATTATCGTCCCAACTAGATCCATAATCTAGCGCCACAAGCTCTCAGCATATCCTCCAAAATCTGATTTACTCTCTCGGTCTGTCCATCTGTGTGTGGATGAAAAGCTGTACTAAATTAGCCTGGTACCCAAAGTTTCGTGCAACTGCTTCCAGAACTTTGAGGTAAACTGAGGTTCCTCTATCTGATACTGATACTCCTTGGAACTCCATGCAGACATACGATCCTGGTCATGTATATCTTTGCCAACTTAGCACTAGTGTAAGTGGTCTTTACTGGGATGAAATGAGCTACTTTCGTCAATCGATCAACTACAACCCAAATCGAGTCATAGCCTGAACGAGTCCTGGGCAATCCCGTGATAAAATCCATGCCTAACTTATCCCACTTCCATTCGGGTATCGGCAATGGTTGATAGCATCCTGCTGGCTTCTGATGCTCTGCCTTTACTCTCTGACATACATCACAAACTGCTACATACTCCGCAATATCCTTCTTCATTCCGGTCCACTAGAAAATATCCTTCAAATCCAAATACATCTTGGTATTTCCTGGGTGAATTGAATATGGTGAATCGTGTGCCTCTTGCAAAATCAACTTCCTGAATCTCCGGGTCATTGGGCACGTAAACGCGGTCTTCAAACCATAGGGTGTCGTGCTCATCCTCACGAAATCCTTTAGCTTTTCCTTTGCTCAGTTTCTCCTTTATAGCGGTAATCTCCTGTCAGTTCTGAGCTTCCCTGATTCTATCCATCAAAGTTGACTGAATGACTGAATCTCCAATGCTGCTACATAGCCTCTCGGAACTATTTCCACAACACAGTTCACGAAGATTTTCTGCTAACTCCTTGGGTATTTCTCCCGTCATTAATGTATTGACATGGCTCTTACAGCTTAATGCGTCAGCTACTACATTAGCCTTTCCGGGATGGTAATGCAATCTCATATCATAATCCTTGATGAGCTTCCAACCATCTCCTTTGTCTGAGATTCAACTCCTTCTGTGTGAAAATGTACTTCAAACTCTTATGATCCGTGTACACCTCACAATGGTTTCCAGATGAGGAAATGCCTCCATGTTTTCAAAGCATGCACTACGGCTGCTAACTCCAAATCATGCGTGGCATAATTTAACTCATGAGGCTTCAGTTGTCTTGAGGCATATGAGACAACTCTCCCTTCCTGCCATAAGCACTGCTCCAAGTCCTCGACGTGAAGCGTCGCAATACACCTCATAATCTTTGGTCTGGTCTGGCCAAAATCAACACTGGTGAGGTAACCAAACGTTTCTTCAACTCCTGGAAACTAGCCTCACATTCCTCCGTCCATATGAACTTGGTATCTTTCTTCAACAACTCAGTCATAGGCTTCGCAATCTTTGAGAAATTCTCAATAAATCTCCGGTAGTATCCTGCGAGTCCAAGAAAACTCTGGATCTCTCCAACTGTTGTTGGGGCTTCCCACTTGGTCACAGTATCAACTTTAGGGATCAACTGCTATACCTTCTCCAGATATAACGTGTCTGAGGAATCCTACTTCCTTCAACCAAAACTCACATTTGTTGAACTTGGCATATAATTGATGTTCTCTGAGCTTTCCAAGTACCAAACGCAAATGCTCCTTGTGTTCCTCTTCATTCTTCGAATAAACCAGGATATCATCAATGAACACTATGATGAACTAATCCAAAAACTCCATAAACACTTTGTTCATCATGTTCATAAAATAGGCAGGTGCATTAGTCAGACCAAATGACATAACGGTATACTCGTATCGGCCCATACTTGGGTGGTAAAAGCTGTCTTCGGAATATCCTGTTCTCGATCTTCAACTGGTGGTACCTGATCGCAGATCGATCTTGGAAAATACCTTATCTCCTTGCAATCGATCAAATAGATCATTGATCATTGGTAGTGGGTACTTGTTCTTGATCGTTACTTCATTCTCAATCCTCGATAATTAACAACCATCCTTAACGATCCATCTTTCTTCTCCACTAGAAGTACTGGCGATCCCCAAGGCGAAGAACTTGGGCGAATATATCCCTTATCCATTAACTCATTAATCTGCTTCTTAATTTCCACCAAATCCTTTGCTGGCATCCTATATGGTCTCTTTGATATTGGCCCTATGCCTGGAAAGCTCAATCAAAAACTCAATATCTCTATCCGGTGGCATGCCTGGCAACTCCTCCGGAAATACTTCAGGAAAATCTCCTTACCACTGGTACTTCCTCCTGCACAACTCCTGTTAGGAAATTTACTTGAGTCCTCTTTGGCACATGCCGAGATACATACTTGATCCTTCTCCCTTCTGGGGTGGTAAGCAAAATTAACTTACTAGCACATTTCAATATTCCCTTCATACTTTGATAACCAATCCATGCCTAATATCACATCCAATCCTTGAGATTCCAATACTATTAGGTCTGAGGGAAAAACATAGTTACCAATCCTTAATGGTAACCAATCACACCATAGACTAGCCACATACTCTGCTCCAGGCGAGGTTACTAACATGGGTGACCTAAGGGCTTGGGTTGATAGGTTATACTTATCCACAAATCCCCTTGAGATGTATGAATGCTGATGCACCAGTATCAAAAAGAACGAGTGCAGTAAATGACTTAACCAAAAACTTACCTATTACTGCATCGGGCTGAGCTTCAACCTCCTCCACGCTAACGTGGTTCACCTGTCCCCTGTTTGAAAGGGTTCGGCTTCTTCCCAGAATTCCATTGCCATTTTGGCTTCAGGACATTCATTGGCATAATGTCCGGTCTTCTGACACTTAAAGCAAGTGACCTTGGCTTCAGGTCCTTCTTGGCTGGGGTTGATGGGTTGGTGCGATTCTGGCCGTTGCTTCCTCCATTGACATTTACCATTCTTGGTGCCATTGTGATTGTGCGAGCTACCTCCTCCATGGGTATGCTGAAAATGTCCTCCCGGTCTAGGGGTAAAACGTGGCTTCTGCTGAGCTCCTGAATTGTACTTTCCTTGTCCATACTTCCTCTTGCGAGTCTCAATTTGCTACTGCTTCCCTTCAATCATAAGAGCATGATCTACCAACTCCTGGTAGTTGTTGAAAGTTGCTACCATCAACTGCATGCTCAACTCATCATTCGGCCTTCCTAGAAATTTCTCCTGCTAGCTGCATCCGTAGCAACGTCATCTGGGGCATAACGTGCTAATTACTAAAGTCCTCCACGTTACTGGCCAACTGTCCGTCCTCCTTGGCGCAAGTTGCGCAACTCACGCTTCTTCATGGCCGTTAGCTCCTGCTGAAACATGGCAGTATGAAAAGCCTGCTGAAACTGGTCCCATGTGAAAGTGTCGACTGGAAAGTGGCTGTAAAATCCCCCACCATGATGTTGCGTGGTCCTTCTATGATGCGGCAAACTTCACCTTCTCCGCATCTGTGCATCCTGCTGTGGTCAACTCCCTAGCGTCTTGCGGAGCCAATCATCTGCTACTATCGGCTCAGTGCTACTGGAAAACACCGGTGGATTCAGCCTAAGAAAACGGGCTAAGTGGTCAACAGGTGGTGGTGGTTGGTGGGTTGTTGTTGTTGTTCCCCTGATTCTGATTCTGGACTAGCAACTGCATCAATGTGTTCTGCTGCTGGATCAACTGGTGTGAGCTCTGGTGGAAAGGCAAATCTAGGGGTCACATTCTCAGAGGCATCTGAGGGTTTAGAGAGATGAGATGTAAGAATAGAGGGGGTCTAAAGAGAAAACACTACCCATATGCACATGAGGCAAAAGCAAACAATTCACTTCATTCAATCAAACAAGGGCATACAATCGATCTATCTATCTATCGCAAAAGTGCTCGTACTACTATATTTACATGGTGGACTACTACTACTGATGAGGTGGTCTACTAGAAATATTCTTCGGTTGCAGACTCCATGATATCTGCTCCAGCTTCATCAACATAGTCATCATCGCTACTATCTAGATCTGAGTCTATCGGTGTCATCGATGATGATGTAGTCTTCCGGGCTAATCTCCTTGGGTTCTTCATCTTCATCTACTGGTGTAGGGCCTCCCATAAATATTCCAATCTTCTTGATCAGGTCGTCATTCTTCCACCAATACTTCAATTTCTTCTTCATAATCTTCACGTGTAGCCTTGAGTTCTTCCTCCAGTTCCTTATAGCCTTCTTTAGATCTATCATGTCGGCGCACATCTGGTTCTCCTGTCGTCGAATGTGCTGGTTTAACTCCTGGATAAAAGCTGCGATTGATCTACCCTTCCTGGTACTGATCATCTCCCTGTGTTCATCGGTCCACAAATCTGGTGTAGATGGTATCCTTGAGGTCCTTGCGGTAGACTTCTCCAATGCGTCCCATGGCGATGTGAGCTGCCATGCTCTTCCTAGACTCCAAGTTGGTGCATCAAAAGAAAACTCTATGGGCTCAGTGACTCGCATGAACGTCCTTCCTGGAACTTGAACTTGAATCATCCAGCGTTCTTCTTCAGGTAAAGTGGCGTTGTAGGTTCTGGTGAAGCTTGGTACTCCTATGTTCAGGTATCTAGTGACTTCCTTCAAGTGACGTCCAAAGGGTATATCTTCATCCGTTGCGTGAACTTGTTCCTTGCATCCGCCATCCTAAATGAGTAGAAAAGATGAGAAGTCAGAAGAGAAGAGAATGGATAGTGATCTAGGTCTTTTAGCTTAGTGGTCGTGTCCTACAGTCAGCGTGTGCTCTGATACCATCTCTGTAGCGACCAGACCTCAAACAGTCTGATCTCTTGCTCCGGTGTCATCCCTGGATCAGTAATGCTGACACCACACAGTACTCGGAGGATTTATAGCAGAGTAGCAATCACACACTTATTACATCGAGTGTCTCAAAAGGGAACTTATTACAATAAATATGGCTTAAGGCCATCTAGTAACAATAACAGCGGAAGGCTTGGAAGATAAGTGAGTCCATCAACTCCAACGGCATCACTGAGTATAGAATCGCGACCTTAAAACTCCTTAATCGTCGTATGAAAAGTTGCAACATTAACGTTGCAGCCCGAAAAGGGTCAACACATGGAATATGCTGGCAATGTAACACATAGAGAGTAATGGAATGAAACAGCTATACTATATGCATATTTGGCTGGTGGAAAGCTCTATGGTTACAGTTTTGCGTAAAGCCAATTTTCCCTACTTCAAAGGAATAAATTTAATTACTATCATGGTGGTTGTTAAACATTGAGAATGGTTGACAGCATTCTCAATCCCAATTAAGCATCATCATTAAACAAAACCCAACAAAATTAATTTAGAGTAACATGTTGAGATTCATATAAAATCTAGGTACTAGATACTCAAGATCATCCATAACCGAGGACACGGCTAACCATGGTTAGTTTATTACACTCTGCAGAGGTTTGCGCACTTTTCCCCACAAGACTCGATCGCCTCCGTTTGGTTTCTCGCACTACATGGTGTTTGAGAAGACGGATGACCGAGACATAGTGTTTCAGAAGCGCTAGCACCTTACGATCGGGTAGACCGTACCACCTACATCCCCTACATCTGCTAGTCTACCACTATAAGAGTTCGCACGACTTAGTCAACTATGCTAGAGCCCATAATAGCTTGTGGCTGCACAAGGAAGTTTCTAGTATGAATAGTCTCATGATCCCTTTGAGCCTGGGTGGCGGTCCAAAAGAAAACAGGCAAGTCCTGTAATACCCAGGTGCCTCAATCCACCCAGATGTGTGTTTAAGTTGCCACCTTAGATAAACCATTAATTAACAAACTCACATCTTTCATGGATTTCACTCACCCAATCCACGTCTACTAGCACAGCATGGCATAATAAGCAAACGTAGAAGTAACTCCCAAAGGTTTGATAATAAACAGGTAATAGGTACTACCTCATCTACTTCCCATCCCACAATTTAATTAGATCCTAACCATGCAATGTGTGAGGATTGATCTAATGCAATAAAACTGGGTAGTAGAAAAGGTATGATCAAAGTGTTACTTGCCTTGCTGGTGATCCGGGAAACCTAAAGATTCGAAGTAATAGGCGGCGCACTCCGGGTATTCTATCGCAGACAAACAAACAAGCATACAATAAGTACTCCTCTAATGCACGGGTAAAACTCAAATAAGAGATCTAACCAGAAGGTTCAACTTAAGAACTCCGGTTGGCAAAACGAATCAAATCGAACGAAGCAACGAAAGTCAAACGGCGAAAGAAAACAACTTCATTCTACAAATCTAGATCTAGGGAAAATTTTACAGTAGCAAAATCTTGTTTAAGTTGGTTAAATTGATAGGGGGTTTCGAGATGAAACTCTAGGCGCTTGAATCGCCTGATTCCGATATACGAGCAAAAAGTTATACTAAAACGAAAATCGGATCAGGAATCGCGATCAGAAAAATCACGGATTTAATCCGAGAAAAAGAAAAACGACGAACGTTCGTTAGAACGAACGAACGGACGAACGCTTGCTATTTAAATAAACCGGAAAAACCGATCTATTTAAAAAAACGAAATCTAAAAAAAACTGACGAAAACCGACGAAAACCGATCGGTTTTTAAAAAAAAACGACTGCACGGATTTCAAGGCGCGGCGAACCTCGGGCGGCGGGATCGACGGCGGCCGCGTCCGGCGGGGCGGCGGGTGGCGGCGGCGGCGGCGGGCGGGGCTTGGGGCGGCCTGGGGTTAGGGTTCGGCCTGGGGTGGGCCGGCTTATAAAGGGCGAGTCGGGCCGGAGTCCGGATAGGACACGGCTCGTAGGTCGGTTCGTTTTTTTAATTACGTGCAGAAGAAAAGTAAAAAGAAATACTAAACGGACTCCAAAAATTCCGAAATAAATTTTCACGGGCTTCTAAAATCAAGCCGCACAAGGTGAACATTTATTTGGGACCTAAATTCAATTTTGAAAAACGCACATTTTTCCTAAATTCAAATAAAACACCGAAAAACTCCGAAATAAAAACTTATTTTATTTTATTATTAAATCCTCAATATTTCTTTATTTTGGGAAAGTCATTTTATTCCCTCTCTCATATTTTTGTAATAGAAATAATTGATGATAAAATAAATAAAATCAAATGATCCTATTCTCAAAATTTGAGAAAACTCAAATATGAAAATAACGAAATCCCCAACTCTCTCCGTGGGTCATTGAGTTGCGTAGAATTTCTAGGATCAACCAAAATGCAAAATAAAATATGGTATGCATGATGATCTAATGTATAACATTCCAAATTGAAAATTTGGGATGTTACAATAGTGTTATTCGAAAATTCTCCGGTTTCATGTTATTCGAAAAGAGTTGTTAACAAGACTTGATCAACTGTTAGAAAGCACAACTCTCTGTACCCTCCTTTTACTTTCTATTATTTAGATTAAATAAAGCAAAATATAGTATTTTCTATCTGTTTTCTGAATTATCCTTGCAATAAAAATACCCCAAAAATAAAAGTTCTCCAAATGTCCTGAAAATGAAATATGATTTTTTGTAGAATATTTAAGAATTTCTGGCACTGAGAACACACCAGGGGGCCACCATTTGGCCACGAGGGCACAGGGCGCGCCCACCCCCTGGGGGCGCCCCTGCCTCGTGGGCCCCACGTGGACCCCCTCCACTTATTCCAGCACCCACTCACTTCGTCTTCCTCCAGAAAAATCCTCCCATAGCTCAAACCCGTGTTCTAGCTCATCTTGCTGCCATTTTCGATCTCTTTGCTCAAAGCTCCATTCACAAAACTGTTTGGGGGATTGTTCTTCGGTATGTGACTCCTCCAATGGTCCAATTAGTTTTTGTTCTAGTGCTTTATTTATTGCAAATTTTTTTCTGCTAAGGTGACCCTGTTCTTGAGCTTGCATGTCAAATTTATATGGTCCAAAGTAGTTTTAATGCATGATATAGCCTCTAGGCACTTGTGGGAGTAGTTGCTATCAATCTTGTTGAGTTTGGTTCACTTTTATTTTGAGTCACTAAAATTTCAGAAATTTTTCAGAGAAAGAAAAATGCATAGGAAAATGTACCAAGGTGGTTCCTCAAGGAAGCAAGGACCAAGGCTCGCGATACGTGAGCCGGACGATGAACCAAGGGAAGCTCAAGTGCGGCCTTGTGAATGGCCGTCAGAGGAGTTTATGGTCCAGGCAGGCATCAAGGATGAATTTGACGCATATGTGTGTAATGCTGATCTTGAGGACTTCGTGTCAGATAAGTGCCTACAGTACCACTACCTAACTGATTCCTTTGTGAGGAGGTTTAAATTTACATCCTCGCGCAATTCTCACACTGTTTTATTTGATCTTTATGATAAATCATATACCATGGACCTAGAAGATTTTAATACTGCTTGTAAACTCCCGCAGTGGGCAATGTTAGTGAACCTCGCAAATCTGAATATAAAGACTTTCTTGCTAGTATCACTGTGGGGGAATCTAGGGAAATCACACAAGCTACCATAGGGAGCATTCATTTCCCTTCCATACATTATTTTGCTCTCTTTATAGGTAGATGCATTAACGGTAAAGATGAGGCTTGTCACATGTGCGTTCCAGATCTTAGTGTCCTCAAGAGTGCGGTATTAGGTGATAAACAATATAACTTGGGGGCCATTGTTGCACGAAGGTTGCATCTTAACGGTACAAGTGGAGATTTGTTTGGTGGAATTTATGCAACTCGTGTAGCTAATTATCTTGGTGTACCCATACATGGAAATGATATGGAGTTGCCTCCTGCTTATCTAGATTATAGTGCTATGGTTCGCCATCAGTTTCTTGAGAGGAATGAACAGTTCCTCCAGTACCGACTAATCTTTGACAGACAGCGCACTGTCCATGTTGCCCTCCCTGCTCCTACTTTCTTTAACTTTCAGGCAAAAAGGAGATATGTTATAACCAGGGAGGAGGCGAACGAGTATGAGAGGAGGACGGAGGCAGCTCGCCTCCAAGCTGCAGCTCTTCAGGCAGTAGCTGCTGCATCTCAGTACACCCAGCTACGACTTTGGATATCCGCCAGGCCAGCAGTGGCCATAGACCAACTTAGGCCAAAAGCCTAAGCTTGGGGGAGTACGTATTTCTCACCGACATTACATTCATGTTCACACACTCATTCTAGTTGTCGGTGCTCATACTTTT
>NC_053026.1:440560015-440571954 GCF_003073215.2 Triticum urartu | reverse complement strand
GTGAATCGATTCCGCACTCTGATTCAATAACTCTAAGTAATTCTTGTTGCTTACGAGTTTAATAATCCTTCAAGTCATTCCTAGCCTGATCGGCTATATCATTATCGTGCTAAATTTTAACTGTGCTACCTGGTCCTTAATCTCGGAGCACAACTTTCGATGATGAGCTAAACTTACATCGATCTTCCTCGTCATATCAGTTCACCTTGAGCAACAAGCTTGATTTAAAGTTTGTGTCCTACCCATGGTTCCAATGACCTTCCGCTTCATCATTTCTTTGACTCGATGTCGTTGCTGATTGTTTACATCTTGAAATCTCTCGACAAATGTGTCGTGAACATCATCAACCTTATGAGGTCTTCCAAGATATCTATCGAATTCTTGATGAGAAATAGCATCCTTTGCCCTCGATGATTTGGGTTATCATCGACAACATTATTGCATTCCCTCCAACACAAAACTTGTTCCTGTTTTGTGCTGTACCTTGAGTTCCTTGCTATCCAACTTATGTTATGTTCTACCGCGGAGTATTACCATCTTTGATGTCAAGAATGTTGTGAGGATTGCTCCACCACTTAAGAATTCTTGGTATAGTGATACTTCTCACCATGACCATTCTTTCTTGGTCCTCGTATTGATTCCAACCGGGGTACCAACAAGTGAACGGTGCTGTTTGGATTTTGCCCTTCTAGCAACCCTATTGCTTTGGAGTTAATGATCGATAATTCATTCTTAGCCTATCGGTTGCTGAACCACCATTCTAACGTTGATCATGCTACTATAAGCCCACATTTCGGTTGCACCTCTCAACTATGATTGATGGTGTATGTTTTCCTAGAGCATACAAAGTTATATCATTTGAATTGACTAGTGTCATCTTCTTGTTCACATTATTGTGGAAAGCCCTCCGTTTGAAATTCTCGATGAATTGTCGCTGAGCCCAACAGCCACCTTCTCATCCCCTCCTTGGTTTAATGATGAACTATTATTCCAGGAACCCTCTCCCATGGTTCATTTCCCGAGAATCTTGCAATGTCATTTCGACTATTTGTGTTGCACCTTTTCTTCTCGGACATCCTGAGTCTGAGGTATCATGACACCAATTAGATCTGCACCTCGGTCAGATATGATGGTTGGAACATATTTCCAAGAGTTATAACATTGTTCTTTAACCCGGTAAGGTGATTCGTGCCTAGCGCACCTGGTCGGAGGCCCTATTGTTATAGTTCCCCTTTTAGCAAGGTTACCCCTTCTTCCGTGGGAAACTGTAAGATTTATTCTACAAGTTATTCCTGATGGATCCTTTTTGTTTCCAAAGTCTGATTTTCACCTGTTGACCATGTCAATGCTATCTCGAAGCATGTCTGTGGTACTCCGATTTTCAATAAGAGCATTTGAAGCCCAATGCTAAATGTTTCTTGCTCAATTATCCAAACACCGTTGTATGGGTAATGTCTTGAAATTCCTCTCCCCTTACCTACTTTCTATCCTGTCATGGATATCATGCTCTGATTGTTCTTGGGAAGGATATACCCTTGAAAATGTGTTTAAACACATTATCCTTTCCATTGTCCTGATTAATCTGATACATATGTTTTCCTTTCCATTGTTTGGTTTAATCTTCCTTGTGATCTATATGATCTAAGCAGTAATATTCTCCTGCTTTTGTAAGCACCTCGGTGTATGACTCTGTTAGTAAGAACCTGTTACTATTGTTGATGACATTTCGGTATCCACCGATGGACGAGAACTTTGCCTAATGGTCCGCCTCGTTCAACGAGCAGGAAAATGGTTCTCTTCGTCCCTCGCCCTTGGCACCTATGTTGTTGCCGACATAACTGACAGTCTACCCTCTGACATGCCTTCCTATCCTGACCGTGCAAGATGTCACCGTTCCTCCTACTTTTAACCCACATGGTGGGCCCATAACCCACAGGTCCCAGGATCGAAACCTGACTCTCTTGTACACCCTGATGACAAAGTTATTCTCGCACTTGACTTCTTATGTAATTCACGGGCCACCTGCCAAGTGATCTATTCTGGTATCAGACGCAATACTTATTCTCGTTGCTCTAGACCCCTTTCACACTTTGTTTCAGGCATCGAACGATTGCCTGCTCGCTCAAAACTTCCCATGAAACATCATTACCTTGCTCTCGATATTTTCTTAAGTTTCAATTCAAGAGTTACTTTCTGCCACCTTCCCCGATGTTATCGACCAGATAGTCAACCTTGTAGAGGTTCGTTCACCCGGAATACCCCCCTTATTCTTTCGTAAGTACGATGGAACCCCCGAAGAAAGGATACTGACTTCATCTTGATGACTTGAAACAGAAAAATGAAGACGTCAATAAAATGGATCGACCACTTCGAGAAGAGCAACCAAGACCGAGAAGATTCGTTAGAATTTCGTAAACAGACCTTTCCCCGTCATCCACCTCTTAAATCTCGGGACGAGATTTCTTGTAGTGGAGGAGAATTGTGACGCCCGGGTAATTAAGCTACAGTAACCTCCGCTAATTGTGCCAGGTCATCACTCCTACTGTTGCTAATCCTCACCTGATCCAAATCTCTGTTCTCATTTGAACTCAAAAATTTAAGACAAAATTTCAAATTTGCGAAACATGATAGCTAAAATGTTCAATGTGTGGCAAAGAATCCCTGGATAATTGTCATGTTGGAACCGACCTCTTTTGGATTTCCAAGTGCCCATGGAATTGTTTTTAGTGGTCCAACAACATATTTATTAACCTTTCCAATTTCTAAAAATGCTTGAACAATTCCATTGGCCCTGAAACTTTTTAGGCAACACTACAATGTTGTACCTGAATTATTTGCTAAATTTCACATTCAACAAAGGTCTCTTTTGATGCCTTGTTTTCATCCAAAACAGTAGCTATCCTGTTTTTCCAAAATAAAAGAAATGGAAAGGGAAAAACAGAAACCCCCCTCCCCAAGTGGGCCTCGTGGCCCAGTTGGCCATCCCACCAGGCCAACCCCAGGCCGACCCACACCTCGGCCTATAACCCCACTAACCCCCCACTCCCCGATCCCTAACCCACTCTCCCCACGCCACTCTCTCCCTCCCCCCGATCTGGATCGAGATCGGGGGCGCAGACCTGGCGACCGCGCCGCCCTGACTCCCGCCGTTGTCGACCCCGTCGCGTCGATGCTCGCCTCCCGGACTCCTCCTCGCCCTCCTCTCCTTTGCGCAACACCTGCCTGACCGTGACCTCGCCTCGTCGTCGAACCGACGCCGTCGCCAGTCGTCATCGCCACCCCGTCGCCGTCCCGTCGTCGACCGCCGCCGCCTCGAGCTCCGGCGCCTCCCCGACTCCTCCTCGCGCACACTATTGCACACCTACAGGGCCCGGTGAGGCCCCCTCCTCCTTTTTCCCCATCTCCTTTCCCTCCTGTCGCCGTAGGTCGCCCCCGCCGTCGCGCCCGAGCTCCCGAGGAGCTCGTGGTTGCCGCACCTGTGACCCGCTGTCGCGCGCTGGCCATCTCCCTGCGCGCCCACACTCCATGCGCTGCCGTCACCGCATTGGGCGCCCGTGCCCAGCCACTGCCCTCGCCGCGTTGTTGCTGCGGCTGCTGTCCGCGCGCAGCCGTGCCAACCCCGCCTCCGCCCGGCCACGCCCTGACGCCGCCCTCGTCGCTCCACGGCGTCCGGGGCTCCTGCCGCTGGCCGCGGTCCTCCCCTCCATTCTGCGCTGACCGGTGGCCTCGCCGGAGGCCGCGCCCAGCCGTGGAGCCCGAGCCCCCTGGTGCCGTGCGTGCCCAGGTCCGGCCTCCACGGGCGCCCGCCCACTAACCCGCTCGCCCAGCGCCCGCTAGGCCAGCCAGGGCCACTGATCAAGGGCCCCCACGCCCAGAACATTTTAACAAAAAAGAGATTTAAAAATATATATATATATATATAAAAATAACTAAAAATAATTAATTAATTAGTTAATTAATCCTAATTAATTAACTTGCTAATTAAAACACTAATCTGTCACTGACTAATGAAGGCCCACACTTAAATAATCCTATTTAGTTTAAACAAATCCTATTTAACCTTTGTCTCAATGACAGGTGGGTCCCACTGGTTATGTTTGACTCCAGTCAACTGAGTTTGACCTGCTGATGTCATGGTGATGTCATGCTGACATCACCTTTCACTATTCTGGATAATGTTCGATTTAATTAATTAAATAAATTTTAGAAATACATAAAACTTTGATAAATCATAGAAAATAAACCGTAACTCGGATCAAAATACTTTTGTACATGAAAGTTGCTCAGAACGACGAGACGAACCCAGATACGCAGCCCCGTTCGTCCGCCACGCAACCCTAACATATCAAACTCGCAACTTTCCCCCTCCGGCTCCTTTGCCCGAAAACGCGAAACATCGGGGATACTTTCCCGGATGTTCCCCCCTTTCACCGGTATCGCCTCATACCGCGTTAGGGCACCCTAGCACCGATACTTGTCATGTCATGCATCGCTATGCATCTGTTTGGTTAAGTATTTATTGTTTCTTCCCCCTCTTCTCTCGCTAGACACCGAGACCGACGCCGCTGCTACCCAGTACGACTACGGTGTTGACGACCCCTCTCTCTTGCCAGAGCAACCAGGCAAGCCCCCCCTTTGATCACCAGATATCGCCTACTCTTCTCTATACTGCTTGCATTAGAATAGTGTAGCATGTTACTGCTTTCCGTTATTCCTATCCTGATGCATAGCCTATCCTTGCTACTACTGTTGTTACCATTCTTGGAAATATGCCCTAGAGGCAATAATAAATTAGTTATTATTATATTTCCTTGTTCATGATAATTGTCTTTATTCATGCTATAACTGTATTATCCGGAAATCGTAATACACGTGTGAATACATAGACCATAATATGTCCCTAGTAAGCCTCTAGTTGACTAGCTCGTTGATCAATAGATGGTTACGGTTTCCTAACCATGGACATTGGATGTCGTTGATAACGGGATCACATCATTAGGAGAATGATGTGATGGACAAGACCCAATCCTAAGCCTAGCAAAGATCGTGTAGTTCATATGCTATAGCTTTTCTAATGTCAAGTATCATTTCCTTAGACCATGAGATTGTGCAACTCCCGGATACCGTAGGAATGCTTTGGGTGTATCAAACGTCACAACGTAACTGGGTGACTATAAAGGTGCATTACAGGTATCTCTGAAAGTGTCTGTTGGGTTGGCACGAATCGAGACTGGGATTTGTCACTCCGTGTAAGCGGAGAGGTATCTCTGGGCCCACTCGGTAGGACATCATCATATGCGCAATGTGACCAAGGAGTTGATCACGGGATGATGTGTTACGGAACGAGTAAAGAGACTTGCCGGTAACGAGATTGAACAAGGTATCGGTATACCGACGATCGAATCTCGGGCAAGTAACATACCGCTAGACAAAGGGAATTGTATACGGGATTGATTAAGTCCTTGACATCGTGGTTCATCCGATGAGATCATCGTGGAACATGTGGGAGCCATCATGGGTATCCAAGATCCAGACCGCTGTTGGTTATTGACCGGAGAACGTCTCGGTCATGTCTGCATGTCTCCCGAACCCGTAGGGTCTACACACTTAAGGTTCGGTGACGCTAGGGTTATGAGATATGTGTATGCAGTAACCCGAATGTTGTTCGGAGTCCCGGATGAGATCCCGGACGTCACGAGGAGTTCCGGAATGGTCCGGAGGTAAAGAATTATATATAGGAAGTGCTTGTTTCGGCCATCGGGACAAGTTTCGGGGTTATCGGTATTGTACCGGGACCACCGGAGGGTCCCGGGGGCCCACCGGGTGGGGCCACCTGTCCCGGGGGGCCACATGGGCTGTAGGGGGTGCGCCTTGGCCTACATGGGCCAAGGGCACCAGCCCCTATAGGCCCATGCGCCTAGGGTTTCCATATGGGAGGAGTCCCACTAGTGGAAGGCACCTCTAGGTGCCTTGGGGGGGAGGGAAACCTCCCTTGGGCAGCCGCACCTAGGAGATTGGATCTCCTAGGCTGGCGCACCCCCCCCCCTTGGCCCTCCTATATATAGTGGGGGAGAGGAGGAACTTCACACACCAGCCCCTGGCGCCTCCCTCTCTCCCCGTTACGTCTCTCCCTCGTAGTATAGGCAAAGCCCTGCTACTGTGACGCCCTACATCCACCACCACGCCGTCGTGTTGCTGGATCTTCATCAACCTCTCCCTCTCCCCTTGCTGGATCAAGGCATGGGAGACGTCTCCGGGCTGTACGTGTGTTGAACGCGGAGGTGCCGTGCGTTCGGCACTTGATCATCGGTGATTTGAATCACGACGAGTACGACTCCATCAACCCCGTTCACTTGAACGCTTCCGCTTAGCGATCTACAAGGGTATGTAGATGCACTCTTCTTCCCCTCGTTGCTGGTTTCTCCATAGATAGATCTTGGTGATACGTAGGAAAATTTTGAATTTCTGCTACGTTCCACAATAGTGGCATCATGAGCTAGGTCTATTGCGTAGATTCTATGCACGAGTAGAACACAAAGTAGTTGTGGGCGTTGATTTTGTTCAATATGCTTGCCGTTACTAGTCTTATCTTGATTCGGCGGCATCGTGGGATGAAGCGGCCCGGACCAACCTTACACGTACTCTTACGTGAGACCGGTTCCACCGACAAACATGCACTAGTTGCATAAGGTGGCTAGCGGGTGTCTGTCTCTCCTACTTTAGTCGGATCGGATTCGATGAAAAGGGTCCTTATGAAGGGTAAATAGCAATTGGCATATCACGTTGTGGTTTTGCGTAGGTAAGAAACGTTCTTGCTAGAAACCCATAGCAGCCACGTAAAACATGCAAACAACAATTAGAGGACGTCTAACTTGTTTTTGCAGGGTATGCTATGTGATGTGATATGGCCAAAAGGATGTGATGAATGATATATGTGATGTATGAGATTGATCATGTTCTTGTCAAAGGAATCACGACTTGCATGTCAATGACGAGACAACTTCAAGAAGACACGATGATGGAGATCATGATGATGGAGATCATGGTGTCATACCGGTGACAAGATGATCATGGAGCCCCAAGATGGAGATCAAAGGAGCTATATGATATTGGCCATATCATGTCACTATTATTTGATTGCATGTGATGTTTATCATGTTTATACATCTTATTTGCTTAGAAACGACGGTAGTAAATAAGATGATCCCTTACAACAATTTCAAGAAGTGTTCTCCCCTAACTGTGCACCGTTGCTACAGTTCGTTGCTTCGAAGCACCACGTGTTAATCGGGTGTGATAGATCCTTTCGTTCACATACAACGGGTGTAAGAAGTTTTACACATGCAAAAACACTTAGGGTTAACTTGACGAGCCTAGCATGTGAAGACATGGCCTCGGAACACAGAGACCGAAAGGTCGAACACGAGTCGTATGGAAGATACGATCAACATGAAGATGTTCACCGACGATGACTAGTCCGTCTCACGTGTTAATCGGACACGGCTTAGTTGACTTGGATCGTGTAACACTTAGATGACTAGAGGGATGTCTAATCTAAGTGGGAGTTCATAAGATGAACTTAATTATCCTGAACATAGTCAAAAGGATTTTGCAAATTATGTCGTAGCTCACGCTATAGTTCTACTGTTTAGATATGATCCTAGAGAAAAAATTAGTTGGAAGTTGATAGTAGCAATTATGCGGACTAGGTCCGTAAACTGAGGATTGTCCTCATTGCTTCTTAGAAGGCTTATGTCGTTAATGCACCGCTCAGTGTGCTGAACCTCGAACGTTGTCTGTGGATGTTGCGAACATCTGACATACACGTTTTGATAACTACATGATAGTTCAGTTAAATGGTATAGAGTTGAGGCACCAAAGACGTTTTGGAAACGTCGCGAAACATATGAGATGTTTTGAGGGCTGAAATTGGAATTTCAGGCTCGTGCCCACGTCAAGAGGTATAAGACCTCCGACGATTTTCTTAGCCTGCAAACTAAGGGAGAAAAGCTCAATTGTTGAGCTTGTGCTCAGATTGTCTGAGTACAACAATCGCTTGAATCAAGTGGGAGTTGATCTTCCAGATGAGATAGTGATGTTTCTCCGAAGTCATTACCACCAAGCTACTAGATCTTTGTGATGAACTATGATATGCCAGGGACATATATGATGATCCTTGAGATATTCGCGATGTTTGACTCCGCGAAAGTAGAAATCAAAAGGGAGCATCAATCATTGATGGTTAGTAGAACCACTAGTTTCAAGAAGGGCAAGGGCAAGAAGGAATACTTCATGAAACGGCAATTCAGCTGCTGCTCTAGTGAAGAAACCCAAGGTTGAACCCAAACCCGAGACTAAGTGCTTCTGTAATAAGGGGAACAGCCACTGGAGCATAATTACCCTAGATACTTGGTAGATTAGAAGGCTGGCAAGGTCGATAGAAGTATATTGGATATACATTATGTTAATGTGTACTTTACTAGTACTCCTAGTAGCACCAGGGTATTAGATACCGGTTCGGTTGCTAAGTGTTAGTAACTCGAAATAAAAGCTACGGAATAAACGGGGACTAGCTAAAGGTGAACTGACGATATGTGTTGGAAGTGTTTCCAATGTTGATATGATCAAGCATCGCAAGCTCCCTCTACCATCGAAATTGGTATTTGCGTTGAGCATAGACATGATTGGATTATGCCTATCGCAATACGGTTATTCATTTAAGGAGAATAATGGTTACTCTGTTTATTTGAATAATACCTTCAATGGTCTTACACCTAAAATGAATGGTTTATTGAATCTCGATCGTAGTGATACACATGTTCATGCCAAAAGATAGTAATGATAGTACCACCTACTTGTGGCACTGCCACGTAAGTCATATCGGTATAAAACACATGAAGTAGCTCCATGTTGATGGATCTTTGGACTCACTCATTTTTGAAAGGTTTGAGACATGCGAACCATGTCTGTTGGTGTATATGCATGAAGAAACTCCATGCAAATGGACCGTTTGAACTCACTTGATTTTGAATCACTTGAGGCATGCAAATCATACCACGTGGGCAAGATGACTGAAAGCCTCGTTTTCAGTAAAATGGAACTAGAAAGCAACTTGTTGGAAGTAATACATTTTGATGTATGCAGTCCAATGAGTGCTGAGGCATGTAGTGGATATCGTTATGTTCTTTCTTCACAGATGATTTGAGTAGATGTTGAGTACATTTACTTGATGAATCACGAGTCTGAATTATTGAAAGGTTCAAGTAATTTCAGTGTGAAGTTGAAAGATCGTCGTGATAAGAGGATAAAAATATCTATGATATGATCATAGAGATGAATATCTGAATTACGAGTTTGGCACAGAATTAAGACATTGTGGAAATTGTTTCACAACTAATACAGCCTGGAACACCATAGTGTGATGGTGTGTCCGAACATCATAACTGCACCCTATTGGATATGATGCATACCATGATGTCTCTTATCGAATTACCACAATAATTTATGGGTTAGGCATTAGAGACAACCACATTCACTTTAAAAGGGGCACCACGTAATTCCGATGAGGTGACACCGTATGAACTATGGTTTAGAGAAACCTAAGCTGTCATTTCTTAAAAGTTTGGGGCTGCGACGCTTATGTGAAAAAGTTTCAGGCTGATAAGCTCGAACCCAAAGCGGATAAATGCATCTTCATAGGACACCCAAAACAGTTGGGTATACCTCCTGTCTCAGATTCGAAAGCAATAAGGGATTGTTTCTAGAATCGGGCCCTTTCTCGAGGAAAAGTTTCTCTCGAAAGAATTGAGTGGGAGGATGGTGGAGGCTTGATGAGGTTTTTGAACCATCTCTTCAACTAGTGTGTGGAAGGACACAGGAAGTTGTTCCTGTGGCACCTACACCAATTGAAGTAGAAGCTTATGATATTGATCATGAGACTTCGGATCAAGTCACTCCCAAACCTCGTAGGATGACAAGGATGCGTACTACTTCAGAGTGGTACGTAATCCTGTCTTGGAAGTCATGTTGCTAGACAACAATGAACCTACGAGCTATGGAGAAGCGATGGTGGGCCCGGATTCCGATAAATGGCTCGAGGCCATATAATCCGAGAGAGGATCCATGTATGAAAACAAAGTGTAGACTTTGGAAGAACTACTTGATGGTCGTAAGGCTGTTGAGTATAGATGGATTTTAAAGGGAAGACGGACAATGATGGTAAATGTCATCATTAAGAAAGCTCGACTTGTCGTTAAGATGTTTTCTGACGAGTTCAAGGAGTTGACTACGGTGAGATTTTCTCACTCGTAGCGATGCTAAGAGTCTGTTGGAATTATATTAGCGATTACTGCATTATTTATGAAATCTTGCAGATAGGTTGTCAAAAACACTGTTTCCTCGACGATTTTCTTGAGGAAAGGTTGTATGTGATACAACCGAAAGGTTTTGTCAATCCTGAAAGTTGCTAATAAGTATGCAAAGCCCCAGCAATCCTTCTGAGGACTGGAGTAAGCATCTCGGAGTTGGAATGTATGCTTTGATGATGATCAAAGATTTTGGGTGTATACAAAGTTTATGAGAAACTTGTATTTCCAAAGAAGTGAGTGGGAGCACTATAGAATTTCTGATGGGTATATGTTGTTGACATATTGTTGATCAGAAATGACGTAGAATTTCTGGAAAGCATATAGGGTTATTTGGAAAGTGTTTTTCAATGGAAAGCCTGGATTAAGCTACTTGAGCATTGAGCATCAAGATCTATAAGGATAGATCAAAACGCTTAATGGTACTTTTAAAATGAGCACATGCCTTGACGTGATCTTGAAGGTGTTCAAGATGGATCAGTCAAAGAAGGAGTTCTTGCCTGAGTTGTAAGGTATGAAGTTAAGACTTAAAGCTTGACCGCGGCAGAATAGAGAGAAAGGACGAAGGTCGTCCCCTATGCTTAAGACGTAGGCTCTACAGTATGCTATGCTGTGTACCGCACCTGAAGTGTGCCTTGCCATGAGTCAGTCAAGGGGTACCAGAGTGATCCAAGAATGGATCACGGGACAGCGGTCAAAGTTATCCTTAGTAACTAGTGGACTAAGGAATTTTCTCGATTATGGAGGTGGTAAAAGAGTTCGTCGTAAAGGGTTACGCCGATGCAAACTTTGGCACTAATCCAGATTATTTGGGTAGTAAACTGGATTCGTATAGTAGAACAGTTATTTGGAATAGCTCCAAATAGAGCGTGATAGCTACATCTAGGAGATGACATAGAGATTTGTAAAGCACACACGGATTTGAAAGGTTCAGACCCGTTGACTAAAACCTCTCTCACAAGCAACATGATCAAACCTAGAACTCATTGAGTGTTAATCACATAGTGATGTGAACTAGACTACTGACTCTAGTAAACTCTTGGGTGTTAGTCACATGGCGATGTGACCTGTGAGTGTTAATCACATGGCGATGTGAACTAGATTATTGACTCTAGTGAAAGTGGGAGACTGTTGGAAATATGCCCTAGAGGCAATAATAAATTAGTTATTATTATATTTCCTTGTTCATGATAATTGTCTTTATTCATGCTATAACTGTATTATCCGGAAATCGTAATACACGTGTGAATACATAGACCATAATGTGTCCCTAGTAAGCCTCTAGTTGACTAGCTCGTTGATCAATAGATGGTTACGGTTTCCTAACCATGGACATTGGATGTCGTTGATAACGGGATCACATCATTAGGAGAATGATGTGATGGACAAGACCCAATCCTAAGCCTAGCACAAAGATCATGTAGTTCATATGCTATAGCTTTTCTAAATGTCAAGTATCATTTCCTTAGACCATGAGATTGTGCAACTCCCGGATACCGTAGGAATGCTTTGGGTGTATCAAACGTCACAACGTAACTGGGTGACTATAAAGGTGCATTACAGGTATCTCTGAAA
>NC_053026.1:440473334-440559015 GCF_003073215.2 Triticum urartu | reverse complement strand
TGGATCATCAGCAAGGCAAGTAACACTTTGATCATACCTTTTCTACTACCCAGTTTTATTGCATTAGATCAATCCTCACACATTGCATGATTAGGATCTAATTAAATTGTGGGATGGGAAGTAGATGAGGTAGTACCTATTACCTGTTTATTTTCAAACCTTTGGGAGTTACTTCTACATTTGCTCATTATGACATGCTATGCTAGTAGACGTGGATTGGGTGAGTGAAATCCATGACAGATGTGAGATTGTTAATTAATGGTTTATCTAAGGTGGAAACTTAAACACACATCTGGGTGGATTGAGGCACCTGGGTATTTCAGGACTTGCCTATTTTCTTTTGGACCGCCACCTAGTCTCAAAGGGATCATGAGACTATTCATACTAGAAACTTCCGTGTACAGCCACAAGCTATTATGGGCTCTAGCATAGTTGACTAAGTCGTGCGAACTCTTACAGTGGTAGACTAGCAGATGTAGGGGATGTAGGTGGTACGGTCTACCCATCGTAAGGTGCTAGCGCTTCTGAAAGACTATGTCTCGGTCATCCGTCTTCTCAAACACCATGTAGTGCGAGAAACCAAACAGAGGCGATCGAGTCTTATGGGGAAAAGTGCGCAAACCTCTGCAGAGTGTAATAAACTAATCATGGTTAGCCGTGTCCCCAGTTATGGACATCTTGAGTATCTAGTACTTGGATTTTCATGTGAATCTCAACATGTTACTCTAAATTAATTTTGTTGGGTTATGTTTAATGATGATATTTAATTGGGATTGAGAATGCTGTCAACCATTCTCAATGTTTAACAACCACCATGATAGTAATTAAATTTTATTCCTTTGAAGTAGGGAAAAATTGGCTTTACGCAAAACTGTAACCATAGAGCTTTCCACCAGCCAAATATGCATATAGAATAGCTGTTTCATTCCATTACTCTCTATGTGTTACCTTGCCAACATATTCCATGTGCTGACCCGTTTTCGGGCTGCAACGTTAATGTTGCAGACTTTTCAGACGATGATTAAGGAGTTTTTAGGTCATGGTCCTATACTCAGTGATGCCGTTGGAGTTGATGGACTCACTTATCTTCCAAGCCTTCCGCTGTTATCGTTATTAGATGGCCTTAAGCCATATTTATTGTAATAAGTTCTCTTTTGAGACACTCGATGTAATAAGTGTGTGATTGCTAATCTGCTATAAATCCTCTGAGTACTGTGTGGTGTCAGCATTACTGATCCAGGGATGACACCGGAGCACATAGATCAGACTGTTTGAGGTCTGGTCGCTACACATACCCAGGTGATTATGTCTCTCTTTTCGGGGATGGTGATGTGATGTTTTTGGCGATGATGCCCTTCAAAATACGATTCTCCTCCTCAAGCTTGTTGACTTGCTGCTTGAGATCCATTATTTCCTTTCGGAGTTTTCCTGTAACAGCCAAAGCTCCCTGCACCCAAGGGTGCTGCATAGCTGCGGGAGAACCAGTGACACTCTTTTTCATATTCTCATAAGAAAGAAATCTAACATTGGAAGGGATAACCGAGTTTGGAATAGCTGAGCTCTGCAGTTCTCCCATTGTGAATCCAGCTTGGAAGCGAGAGGTGACTTCTTGATCCTCCATGGCATCTACCCGCATTAGGTCAGCCTCCATCTCTTCCTCCGTTACTGGCCCAAAGTGGTTAGGGTCACTGTTTGCCCTTGGTTCCGGTGCCGGATTAGATACTCGGCTCTCCCCGACTGACTCTTGAGAAGACATCTTGCTCTAATCTGCAGCAGCAATAGCTCAAAACAAAAACAGAGGATTTTTGCGTGCTACGGGAGTCCAAACCCCCGGGAGATTATATAATGAATTTTTACCGACCAAAATACGTATCGTGCAAGAAAACGGAGTCCGGAAGGCACACGAGGTGCTCACGAGGTAGGGGGCGTGCCCTCCACCCTCGTGGGGCCCTTGTGTCCTTCCCGGACTGCTACTTAATTTTCTATTTTTCTAAATATTCCAAAACGGAGAAATATTGCCTTAAAAATTGTTTTGGAGTCCGTTTACTTACCGTACCACATACCTATTCCTTTTCGGAGTCTGAAACATTCTGGAAAGTGTCCCTTATGTATTCCTCCGGGGTTACGGTTTCAATAATATTGGTTTCAACATTTATGGGATTACCTGAGATATAGTGTTTGATTCTTTGACCGTTTACCACCTTCGGATTTGTGCCTTCGAAGTTGTTGATTTTTATGGCACTGGAACGATAGACCTCCTCGATAACATAGGGGCCTTCCCATTTAGAGAGAAGTTTCCCTGCAAAAAATCTTAAACGAGAGTTGTATAGCAATACATAATCACCTACATTAAACTCACGCTTTTGTATCCTTTTGTCATGCCATCTTTTATCCTTTTCTTTAAACAACTTGGCATTTTCATAAGCTTGGGTTCTCCATTCATCAAGTTGAAGGAAATATGCCCTAGAGGCAATAATAAAGTTATTATTTATTTCCTTATATCATGATAAATGTTTATTATTCATGCTTGAATTGTATTAACTGGAAACATAATACATGTGTGAATACATAGACAAACATAGTGTCACTAGTATGCCTCTACTTGACTAGCTCGTTGATCGAAGATGGTTATGTTTCCTAACCATAGACATGAGTTGTCATTTGATTAACATGATCACATCATTAGGAGAATGATGTGATTGACTTGACCCATTTCGTTAGCTTAGCACTTGATCGTTTAGTTTGTTGCTATTGCTTTCTTCATGACTTATACATGTTCCTATGACTATGAGATTATGCCACTCCCGTTTACCGGAGGAACACTTTGTGTGCTACTAAACGTCACAACGTAACTGGGTGATTATAAAGGTGCTCTACAGGTGTCTCCGAAGGTACTTGTTGGGTTGGCGTATTTCGAGATTAGGATTTGTCACTCCGATTGTCAGAGAGGTATCTCTGGGCCCTCTCGGTAATGCACATCACATAATCCTTGCAAGCATTGCAACTAATAAGTTAGTTGCGGGATGATGTATTACGGAACGAGTAAAGAGACTTGCCGGTAACGAGATTGAACTATGTATTGAGATACCGACGATCAAATCTCGGGCAAGTAACATAACGATGACAAAGGGAACAACGTATGTTGTTATGCGATGTGACCAATAAAAGATCTTGTAGAATATGTAGGAGCCAATATGAGCATCCAGGTTCCGCTATTGGTTATTGACCGGAGACATGTCTCGGTCATGTCTACATTGTTCTCGAACCCGTAGGGTCCGCACGCTTAACGTTACGATGACAGTTTCATTATGAGTTTATATATTTTGATGTACCGAAGGTTGTTCGGAGTCCCGGATGTGATCACGGACATAACGAGGAGTTTCGAAATAGTCGAGACATAAAGATTGATATATTGGACGACTATATTCGGACACAGGAATGGTTCCGGGAGTTATCGGATATAAAACAGAGTACCGGGGGTTACCGGAACCCCCCCGGGGGTTAATGGGCCTCATGGGCCCAAACTGGAGCAGAAGAGGGGCGGCCAGGGCAGGCTGCGCGCCCCCTCCCCCTCTAGTCCGAATTGGACAAGGAGGGAGGGGCGGCGCCCCCTTTCCTTTCTCTCCTCTCTCCCTTCCTTCCCCCTCTCCTAGTTGGGCAAGGAAAGGAGGGAGTCCTACTCCCGGTAGGAGTAGGAATCCTCCCTGGCGCGCCTCCTCCTGGCCGGCCGCCCCTCCCCCTTGCTCCTTTATATACGAGGGCAGGGGGCACCTCTAGACACAACAATTGATCCTTGAGATCTATTAGCCGTGTGCGGTGCCCTCCTCCACCATAATCCTCGATAATATTGTAGCGGTGCTTAGGTGAAGCCCTGCGACGGTAGAACATCAAGATCGTCACCACGCCGTCGTGCTGACGGAACTCTTCCCCGACATTCTGCTGGATCGGAGTCCGGGGATCGTCATCGAGCTGAACGTGTGCTAAAACTCGGAGGTGTCGTAGTTTCGGTGCTTGATCTGCCGGGCCGTGAAGACGTACGACTACATCAACCGCGTTGTGCTAACGCTTCCGCTTTCGGTCTACGAGGGTACGTAGACAACACTCTCCCCTCTCGTTGCTATGCATCACCATGATCTTGCGTGTGCGTAGGAATTTTTTTGAAATTACTACGTTTCCGAACAGTGGCATCAGAGCCTAGGTTTTATGCGTTGATGTTGTGCACGAGTAGAACACAAGTGAGTTGTGGGCGATATAAGTCATACTGCTTACCAGCATGTCATACTTTGGTTCTGCGGTATTGTTGGATGAAGCGGCCCTGACTGACATTACGGGTACGCTTACACGAGACTATTTCTACCGACGTGCTTTGCACACAGGTGGCTGGCGGGTGTCAGTTTCTCCAACTTTAGTTGAACCAAGTGTGGCTACGCCCGGTCCTTGAGAAGGTTAAAACAACACCAACTTGACAAACTATCGTTGTGGTTTTGATGCATAGGTAAGAACGGTTCTTGCTAAGCCCGTAGCAGCCACGTAAAACTTGCAACAACAAAGTAGAGGACGTCTAACTTGTTTTTGCAGGGCATGTTGTGATGTGATATGGTCAAGACATGATGCTAAATTTTATTGTATGAGATGATCATGTTTTGTAACTAAGTTATCGGCAACTGGCAGGAGCCATATGGTTGTCGCTTTATTGTATGCAATGCAATTGTGCTGTAATGCTTTACTTTATCACTAAGCGGTAGCGATAGTCGTGGAAGCATAAGATTGGCGAGACGACAACGATGCTACAATTATGATCAAGGTGTCGCGCCGGTGACGATGGTGATCATGATGGTGCTTCGAAGATGGAGATCACAAGCACAAGATGATGATGGCCATATCATATCACTTATATTGATTGCATGTGATGTTTATCTTTTATGCATCTTATCTTGCTTTGATTGACGGTAGCATTATAAGATGATCCCTCACTAAATTATCAAAGTATAAGTGTTCTCCCTGAGTATGCACCGTTGCGAAAGTTCTTCGTGCTGAGACACCACGTGATGATCGGGTGTGATAGGCTCTACGTTCAAATACAATGGGTGCAAAACAGTTGCACACGCGGAATACTCAGGTTTAACTTGACGAGCCTAGCATATAACAGATATGGCCTCGGAACACGGAGACCGAAAGGTCGAGCGTGAATCATATAGTAGATATGATCAACATATTGATGTTCACCATTGAAAGCTACTCCATTTCACGTGATGATCGGTTATGGTTTAGTTGATTTGGATCACGTGATCACTTAGAAGATTAGAGGGATGTCTTTCTAAGTGGGAGTTCTTAAGTAATATGATTTATTGAACTTAAATTTATCATGAACTTAGTCCTGGTAGTATTAGCATATCTATGTTGTAGATCAATAGCTCGCGTTTAGCTCCCCTGTTTTATTTTTGATATGTTCCTAGAGAAAACTAAGTTGAAAAATGTTTGTAGCAATGATGCGGGTTGGATCCGTGATCTGAGGTTTATCCTCATTGCTGCACAGAAGAATTATGTCCTTAATGCACCGCTAGGTGACAGACCTATTGCAGGAGCAGATGCAGACGTCATGAACGTTTGGCTAATTCAATATGATGACTACTTGATAGTTTAGTGCACCATGCTTAACATCTTAGAATCGGGACTTCAAAGACGTTTTGAACGTCATGGATCATATGGATGTTCCAAGAGTTGAAGTTAATATTTCAAGCAAATACCCGAGTTGAGAGATATGAAGTCTCAAACAAGTTCTATAGCTAAAAGATGGAGGAGAATAGCTCAAGCAGTGAGCATGTGCTCAGATTGTCTGGGTACTACAATCGCTTGAATCAAGTGGGAGTTAATCTTCCAGATAAAATAGTGATTGACAGAATTCTCTAGTCACAATCACCAAGTTAGTAGAACTTCGTGATGAACTATAGTATGCAAGGGATGATGAAAACGATTCCCGAGCTTTTCATGATGATGAAATCGATGAAGGTAGAAATCAAGAAAGAGCATCAAGTGTTGATGATTAACAAGACCACTAGTTTCAAGACAAGGGCAAAGGGAAAGAAAGGGAACTTCAAGAAGAACAGCAAGCAAGTTGCTGCTCAAGTGAAGAAGCCCAAGTCTGGTCCTAAGCCTGAGACTAAGTGCTTCTACTGCAAAGGGACTGGTCACTGGAAGCGGAACTGCCCCAAGTATTTGGCGGATAAGAAGGATGGAAAAGTGAACAAAGGTATATTTGAGATACAGATTATTGATGTGTATTTTACTAGTGCTCGTAGCAACCCCTTGGTATTTGATATTGGTTCAGTTGCTAAGAGTAGTAACTCGAAACGGGAGTTGCAGAATGAAGAGAGACTAGTTAAGGGCGAAGTGACGATGTGTGTTGGAAGTGGTTCCAAGATTGATATAATCATCATCGCACACTCCCTATACTTTCGGGATTAGTGTTGAACCTAAATAAGTGTTATTTGGTGTTTGTGTTGATCATGAATATGATTTGATCATGTTTATTGCAATACGGTTATTCATTTAAGTAAGAGAATAAATTGTTGTTCTGTTTACATGAATAAAACCTTATATGGTTACACACCCAATGAAAATGGTTCGTTGGATCTCGATCGTAGTGATACACATATTCATAATATTGAAACCAAAAGATGCAAAGTTAATAATGATAGTGCAACTTATTTGTGGCACTGCCGTTTAGGTCATATTGGTGTAAAGCGCATGAAGAAAATCCATGCTGATGGGCTTTTGGAATCACTTGATTATGAATCAGTTGATACTTGCGAACCATGCCTCATGGGCAAGATGACTAAGACTCCGTTCTCCGGAACAATGGAGGAAGCAACAGATTTGTTGGAAATCATGCATACTGATGTATGTGATCCGATGAATATTGAGGCTCGCGGCAGGTATCATTATTTTCTGATCTTCACAGATGATTTGAGCAGATATGAGTATATCTACTTGATGAAACACAAGTCTGAAACATTTGAAAAGTTCGAAGAATTTCAGAGTGAAGTGGAGAATCATCGTAACAAAAATAAAAGTTTCTACGATATGATCGTAGAAGGAAAATATTTGAGTTACGAGTTTAGGCCTTCAGTTAAAACAATGTGAAATAGTTTCACTACTCACGCCACCTGGAACACCACAGTGTAATGGTGTGTCCAAACATCGTAACCATACTTTATTAGAGATGGTGCGATCTATGATGTCTCTTACCGATTTACCACTATCATTTTGGGGTTATGCATTAAAGACAGCGACATTCATATTAAATAGGGCACCATCTAAATCCGTTGAGACGACACCATATGAACTATGGTTTGGCAAGAAACCTAAGCTGTCGTTTCTTAAAGTTTGAGGTTGCAATGCTTATGTGAAAAAGTTTCAACCTGATAAGCTCAAACCCAAATCGGAGAAGTGCATCTTCATAGGATACCCAAAAGAATATGTTGGGTACACCTTCTATCACAGATCCGAAGGCAAGATATTCATTGCTGAGAATGGATCCTTTCTAGAGAAGGAGTTTCTCTCGAAAGAAGTGAGTGGGAGGAAAGTAGAACTTGATGAGGTAACTGTACCTGCTCCCTTATTGGAAAGTAGTTCATCATAGAAATCTGTTCCTATGACTACTACAACAATTAGTGAGGAAGCTAATGATGATGATCATGTAACTTCAGATCAAGTTACTACCGAACCTCGTAGGTAAACCAGAGTGAGATACGCACCAGAGTGGTACAGTAATCCTGTTCTGGAGGTCATGTTACTTGACCATGACGAGCCTATGAACTATGAGGAAGCAATGATGAGCCCGGATTCCGCGAAATGGCTTGAGGCCATGAAATCTGAGATGAGATCCATGTATGAGAACAAAGTATGGACTTTGATTGACTTGCCCATTAATTGGCGAGCCAATGAGATTAAATGGATCTTCAAGAGGAAGACGGACGCTGATAGTAGTGTTACTATCTACAAAGCTAGAATTGTCGCAAAAAGGTTTTCGACAAGTTCAAGGTGTTGACTACGATGAGAGTTTCTCACTCATACCTATGCTTAAGTCTGTCCGAATCATGTTAGCAATTGCCGCATTTTATGAAATCTGGCAAATTGATAAACAAAACTGCATTCCTTAATGGATTTATTAAAGAAGAGCTGTATATGATGCAACCAGAAGGTTTTGTCAATCCTAAAGGTAATAACAAAATATGCAAGCTCCAATGATCCATCTATGGACTGGTGCAAGCATCTCGGAGTTGGAATATACGCTTTGATAAGTTGATCAAAGCATATAGTTTTATACAGACTTGCCGTGAAGCCTGTATTTACAAGAAAGTGAGTGGGAGCACTACAACATTTCTGATAAGTATATGTGAATGACATATTGTTGATCGGAGATAATGTAGAATTATTCTGTAAATCATAAAGGACTATTTGAAAGGAGTTTTTTTCAAAGAAAAACCTCGGTGAAGCTGCTTACATATTGAGCATCAAGAGATAGATCAAGACGCTTGATAAGTTTTTCAATGAGTACATACCTTGCCATGATTTTGAAGTAGTTCAAAATGGAACAGTCAAAGAAAGAGTTCTTGCTTGTGTTACAAGGTGTGAAACTGAGTAAGACTCAAAGCCCGACCACGGCAGAAGATAGAAAGAGAATGAAAGTAATTCCCTATGCCTTGGCCATAGGTTCTATAAAGTATGCCATGCTGTGTACCAGATCTATTGTGTACCTCACCATAAGTTTGGCAAGGGAGTACAATAGTGATCTAGGAGTAGATCACTGGACAACGGTCAAAATTATCCTTAGCAGAATAAGGATATGTTTCTCGATTATGGAGGTGACAAAAGGTTTGTCGTAAAGGGTTACTGAGGGAGTCCTGGGTTAGGGGGAGTCCAGATGGCCGGACTATACCTTCGGCCGGACTCCTGGACTATGAAGATACAAGATTGAAGACTTCGTCCCGTGTCCGGAAGGGACTTTCCTTGGTGTGGAAGGCAAGCTTGGCGATACGGATATGCAGATCTCCTACCATTGTAACCGACTCTGTGTAAACCTAGCCCTCTCCGGTGTCTATATAAACCGGAGAGTTTTAGTCCGTAGGACGAACAACAATCATACCATAGGCTAGCTTCTAGGGTTTAGCCTCTCTGATCTCGTGGTAGATCTACTCTTGTACTACCCATATCATCAATATTAATCAAGCAGGACGTAGGGTTTTACCTCCATCAAGAGGGCCCAAACCTGGGTAAAACATCGTGTTGTCCCCTGCCTACTGTTACCATCCGACCTAGACACACAGTTCGGGACCCCTACCCGAGATCCGCCGGTTTTAACACCGACATTGGTGCTTTCATTGAGAGTTCCTCTATGTCGTCACTTTTAGGCCCGATGGCTTCTCCGATCATCAACAGCGATGCGATCCAGGGTGAGACTTTTCTCCCCGGACAAATCTTTGTATTCGGCGGCTTTGCACTACGGGCCAATTCGCTTGGTCATCTGGAGCAGATCGAAAGCTACGCCCCTGGCCATCAGGTTAGATTTGGAAGTTTGAACTACACGGCCGACATCCACGGAGACTTGATCTTCGACGGATTCGAGCCATAGCCGAGCGCGCTGCACTGTCACGATGGGCATGATTTAGCTCTGCCGCCGAACAGTGCCCTGGAGGCCGCACCTTTGTCCGCTTCGACCCCTAGCTCGGAGCCGATCACACCAACTGAGGATGGGTGGTTAGACACAGCCTCGGGGGCTGCAATCTCTACGACGATCGAGCCGAACACCATCCCTATTCTCTGCGAAGCCCGTGACTCCAAGGAGCCGGACTCCTCTCCAGACTCCAAGCCCTCCGCACCCCGACCGATCGAACCCGATAGGGCGCCGATCATGGAGTTCACCGCCGCGGACATCTTTCAGCACTCGCCCTTCGGCGATATTCTGAATTCACTAAAGTCTCTCTCTTTGTCAGGAGAGCCCTGGCCGGACTATGGTCGGCAAGGTTGGGATGCGGATGATGAAGAAATTCAAATCCCACCCACTTCCCACTTCGTAGCCACTGACGATGATTTAACCGACATGCTCGACTTCGACTCCGAAGACATCGACGGTATGGATGCCGATGCAGGAGACGATCAAGAACCAGCGCCTATAGGGCACTGGAAAGCCACCTCTTCATATGATATATACATGGTGGACACCCCAAAAGAAGGCAATGGCGATGGAACAACGGAGGATGACCCCTCCAAGAAGCAGCCTAAGCGCCAGCGTCAGCGGCGCCGATCTAAATCCCGCCAAAACAAAAACGGTGATTCCGGCACGGGAGATAATAACACCCCGGACAGTGCCAAAGACAACCACCTCCAGCAAGATTCAGCACAGGAGGATAGAGAAGCCAGCCCTCATGAGAGAGCGGGAGATAGAGAGGTCGAGGACGATAATTATATGCCTCCCTCCAAAGACGAGGCAAGCCTCGACGACGACGAATTTGTCGTGCCGGAGGATCCCGTCGAACAAGAGCGTTTCAAACGCAGGCTTATGGCCACGACGAGCAGCCTCAAGAAAAAACAGCAACAGCTTAGAGCTGATCAAGATTTGCTAGCCGACAGATGGACTGAAGTCCTTGCGGCCGAAGAGTATAAACTCGAACGCCCCTCCAAGACTACCCAAAGCACATGTTGCTACCCCAATTAGAGGAGGAAGAACCTAAACCTACATCACCAACGCATGATGCGGCCGATCGGCCACCCCGTGGCCGCGACAGAGAGGCCTCTCGGACCTCCACTCAAGCCACACCCCGGCGCCGCTCAAAAACTACCAAGGCATGGGAAAATGCGCCAGACCTGCGAGATATATTGGAGGATAAG
Organism: Triticum urartu; assembly: GCF_003073215.2. Classification (NCBI taxonomy): domain Eukaryota; kingdom Viridiplantae; phylum Streptophyta; class Magnoliopsida; order Poales; family Poaceae; genus Triticum; species Triticum urartu. The sequence goes on along the minus strand of NC_053026.1, from coordinate 440,548,125 downwards.
GCAAGGCAAACAAGATCGATCTACGGATCACGTGGGCACCCCACGGCACGAGACGGTACTCATCACGCCGGATACAGTAAATCCGGCCGGGCCGAACACAGTAGACAAAGCTCGTTTGAGCTGCGTCGTGATGTAGCCCAATACAAAGGCGCCGCACACCCACTATGCTTCACAGATGAAGTAATGGATCATCAAATCCCCGAGGGTTTCAAACCCGTGAACATCGAATCATACGATGGCACAACAGATCCTGCGATATGGATCGAGGACTATCTCCTTCATATCCACATGGCCCGCGGTGATGACCTACACGCCATCAAATACCTCCCACTCAAGCTTAAAGGACCAGCTCGACATTGGCTCAACAGCTTGCCAGCAGAATCAATTGGTTGTTGGGAGGACCTGGAAGCCGCATTCCTCGACAATTTCCAGGTCACTTATGTGCGACCACCAGACGCCGATGACCTAAGCCACATAATTCAGCGGCCAGAGGAATGGGCCAAACAATTCTGGACGCGGTTCCTAACCAAGAAAAATTAAATCGTCGACTGTCCGGACACAGAGGCCCTAGCAGCCTTCAAGCATAACATCCGCGACGAGTGGCTTGCACGGCACCTAGGACAGGAAAAGCCGAAATCTATGGCAGCCCTCATGACACTTATGACCCGCTTTTGTGCGGGAGAAGACAGCTGGCTAGCTCACAGCAATAACATGACCAAGATCCCTGGTAATTTGGATACCAAGGACAGCAGTGGCAGGTCACATCGCAACAAGCAAAAGCGCCGCATTAACGGCGACAATACTGAGGATACGGCTGTTAATGCCGGATTCAAAGGCTCTAAACCCGGTCAGCGGAAAAAGCCATTCAAAAGAAATACTCCAGGCCCGTCCAGTTTGGACCGAATACTCGACCGCTCAAGCTAGATACATGGCACCCCTGAAAAACCAGCCAATCACACCAACAGGGATTGTTGGGTGTTCAAGCAGGCAGACAAGTTAAATGCCGAAAGCAGAGACAAGGGGCTGCATAGCGATGACGAGGAGGAGCCCCAGCCGCCGAACAACAGTGGACAGAAAGGTTTTCCCCCACAAGTGTGGATGGTGAACATGATATACGCAACCCACGTCCCCAAGAGGGAGCGGAAGCGTGTGCTAAGGGACGCATACGCGATGGAGCCAGTCGCCCCAAAGTTCAACCCATGGTCTTCCTGCCTGATCACTTTTGATCGAAGGGACCACCCCACTAGCATCCGTCATGGCGGATTCGCCGCATTGGTTCTAGACCCAATTATTAACGGATTTCACCTCACTAGAGTCCTTATGGACGGCGGCAGCAGCCTGAACCTGCTTTATCAGGATACAATGCGGAAAATGGGCATCGATCCCTCGAGGATTAAACCCACCAGAACGACCTTTAAAGGCGTCATACCAGGTGTAGAAGCCAATTGTACAGGCTCAGTTACACTTGAAGTGGTCTTCGGATCTCCGGATAATTTCCGAAGCGAGGAGTTAATCTTCAACATAGTCCCATTCTGCAGTGGCTATCACGCACTGCTCGGGCGAACTGCATTTGCCAAGTTCAATGCGGTACCGCACTACGCATACCTCAAGCTCAAGATGCCAGGCCCTCGAGGCGTCATCACGGTCAATGGAAACACCGAACGCTCTCTCTGAACGGAGGAGCATATGGCGGCTATTGCAGTGGAAGTACAAAGCAGCCTCTCAAGGCAATTCTCCAGTCCGGCCATTAAACGTCCGGACACTGTCAAGCGCGCCCGGAGTAACCTACAACAAGACCGCCTGGCACGTTCTGAGCAAGCGTAGCAATGCGGCCCCAACCCCAGCCCTCGCGAACTTGCGAAACCAGTGTTGTGCGTACATAACTACGCTCTAGAAATACCATGGGCACAGGGGAGGGGCACCATCACGGCACGCTCGAAACGCGGCCTAAACCGCACTAGGGGCTGCCAATTTCTTAATTTTCTCTTATTTTCAGGACTCCATTCTTCGGAAGGCTTGTCCGGCAGTACAATTGCCACACAAACGATACAACCAGGGAAGCAGAAAGCTACGCCGCACTACGGAACTCTAAGGTGGTCTCTATAACGAGCAGTATACCTGTTTCGCATAACATTCCGCAGCTCGCCCCTGGAGAGGACATATTTGATAGCCCCATCTTTTGCTTATCGCACTATTTGTATCGTTCTGCTTTGATTGCAGCTTTTTTAAATAAACAATGCATAGCTTTCGTCTATTATTGCATTACCTCTTTTTTATGAATATATGTTCATTAATGACATGTTGCACCCGTACACTTTGGTACGACCAATACGCCAGGGGCTTAAGTACCCCACAACATGGTGTGAGAAGTCCGAACACTTTCACAAGTGCGGCACCATGAACTTATAGCATTATATGCATCGGCTCCGAATCATGTCTTGGGTCAATAGTTGGGTTTGCCCGGCTCCTATGTTTTGGTACCTTACGTTCCGTCATATCGGCTAAGGTAGCACTAGGAGAACTACTGCGATTGTGCCCCAGTTGAGTTGGGCTAAGCACCTCAGTAGAGAAAGCTAAAACTGACCGTCATGATGAGGCGAGAGCTGCTCGCTGTTCGAGAGGTTTTCGAGTCCCTAAAGACTTATGCCGCTTAGAGCGAGGAGTCGGCTTTGTCCGGCCTAGGCGTGGACAACACCCCGAACTCGGTCTTCCGAACACTAGGGGCTTTGCCGAAATTTAAAATTATAGAATTCTATGGCTAAGTGAGAGTGTTCAAGCACTATAGTCTGGTTGCCTTGTTCGTTGTGTTGAGCGCCTCCCTCGAAGGACCCAAGAATGGGAAAAAGAGCGCTCATGTTTATCCCGAACACCCCAGCACTCGTGCCATGGGGGCAGAAGCCGACGACTTGCCATCTCTCAAATTTGATAAACGGCCGCACAGAAGGTAATATTTTAAATTCAGAAAGCATTGCTTAGCGCACATGAACAAGTTTTCAGCGCACAGGACAAAACGAGCGAGTTCACTGAAAAATTACATTCATGGAACATTCATCCGCCACAAGGCGGACATCCTTCAGAACGCCCTCATAATACATCTCGGGCTTGCGATGCTCCTTGCCCGACGTTGGCCCGTCCTTCACAAGCTTCTCAGCATCCAGCTTGCCCCAGTGCACCTTCGCACGGGCAAGCGCCCTACGGGCACCCTCAATGCATATGGAGCGCTTGATGACTTCGAGCCTTGGACAGGCCTCCACCAGCCGCCTCACCAGCCCGAAGTAGCTCCCAGTCATGGCCTCTCTAGGCCACAGCCGGACTATGAGGCCCTTCATGGCCTGTTCGGCCACCTTATGGAGCTCGACCAGCTGTTTCAGCTGGTCGCTTAAGGGCACCGGGTGTTCGGCCTCAGCATACTGAGACCAGAACACCTTCTCCATCGAGCTTCCCTCCTTGGTGCGGTAGAAGGCGGCGGCATCCGACACGCTGCAGGGCAAGTCTGCGAAGGCTCCTGGAGAGCTTCGGATTCGGGTAAGTAACAAGTAATTCACTTTTATGTGCTTGCTTTGCATAAAGAATGCCTTACCCGCCGCTATCTTTTTTATTGCCTCAACCTCCTGGAGGGCCTTCTTGGCTTCGGCCTTGGCAGACTTGGCATCTTCAATGGCCGCCGCGAGCTCAGACTCTCGCGTCTTCGAGTCAAGCTCCAAACTCTCATGTTTTTTCATGAGAGCCTGGAGCTCTTGCCGCACCTCGCCAACCTACGTCTCATGCTTCTCCCGCTCGGTGCGCTTCGTGGCCGCCCTCTTTTCGGCCTCAGACAGCGCTTGCTTAAGGGTCGCCACCTCAGTTGTGGCCCCTACAATAGCCGCGTTAATCCTGTCACTTTTTGCAATTGCACCTTTCACATATTTTAATAAGGTATTTCTTACCTTCCTTCTCCTCGAATTGCTACTTGGCTAGGCCGAGCTCTTGCTCGGACCGCTCGAGGTTCTGCTTCAGCATATCCACCTCCGCAGTCAGTGCGGCGGAGGCCAGCAGTGAAGCCTGCATACGCATATTGACTTGATTATGTTAGAATCCTGCGATTATTAGATCCTCTATTCGGCTTTTCTTTCCGAACGCCGAACTGAGCATCAGGGGCTACTGTCTATGCAGTAATATTTTTACATATTCTTTACTTACCTCAAAGCCTGTTAGAAGGCTGGCACAGGCTTCAGTCAGTCCGCTCTTGGCGGACCGAACCTTCTGGATCACCACACTCATAACAGTGCGGTGCTCCTCGTTGATGGAGGCGCCGTTAAGCGTCTCCGGCAAATTGTCCGGTGCCTCCGGTTGGACGGAGGTCACCGGCTCGGTAGGCTTGCTCCTCTTGGAAGGAGGCTGCCTACCGGAGTCCAGAACTGTTGAAGGTTCCGGCACGGTGTCCGGCTCAAGGTCGGACTTGGAGCCCTTGGGGGTTCTATCCCCTTTACGCCTGGAGTCCGGGAGGTTGCCTTGCGGAGCCTCCAGGACCACCTCCTCCTGGCTTGGAACCTGTTGGGACGCCACCTCAGCGCCGTCCGTAGGGTGGGGGGAGGAAGCCATCGGAAGCAAATTCACATCCGACGAGTCCAGGGAGCCGCTCGACGACTCATCGAGCCCGGCCTTGGGGGGACTGCACAATCATGTTCGACGTAAGGAAAAGCTGTGCAATGTGGGAATACTATGAATCACTCTGGTATCCGGATACTTACGATTTCGCCAGGGGCTTGGCCCTGTGCGGCCACTCCTCTTCGCCGTCGTCGGTGTTGGTGGAGTAGCCGGAGGAGGGGTCTTCCCCCTCTTGGACCCTTCGGCCTCCCCGGTTGGGGCGGCCTTCCGTTTCTTCCCTCCCCCCGCTGGGGGGGAGAGGTCTCTTCTTCCTCCTCCTCGTCTTCATGGGAGGAGTGTGCCTTGGAGTCGTCGGATGGTGAATCCGACACCTCCTGGCGCCAGGCACTCTTTCGAGTCCCCGTGGCCTTCTTCTCCGGCACCACATAAGGTGTCGGAACTAGCAGCTTCACCAAGCGAGCGTCCGCTGGGCCTTCGGGCAAAGGAGCCGGACAGTTGATCTGTCTGGACGTCTCCGGCCAATCCTGTCAAAGGTAAGGGAACTTAGATCCTGCATGGAGTCAAACTATGAAAAGCTAATACCCTGTAAAAGGTGAAAACAGCTTACCGCACGAGCGTGACGCTGCGTGCTGAATCCGCGATCCTCGGTAGCGGATGCGGGGGCCTCGGCGCCCTTGAAAAGCACCTTCCAGGCATCTTCGTACGTCGTGTCGAAGAGCCTGCTCAGAGTTCGGTGCCGCGCCGGGTCGAACTCCCACAGGTTGAAAGCCCGTTGTTGACACGGGAGGATCCGACGGATGAGCATAACCTGGACTACGTTGACAAGTTTGAGATTCCTGTCCACCAGGGTTTGGACGCATGTTTGGAGTCCGGTCAGCTCTCCTTTTTTACGCCACGACAGGCCCGTCTCTTTCAGGAGGCGAGCCGCGTAGGGGGTCCGGATCAGAACTCGGGGGCTGCGACCCATTTAGGGTCGCGCGGCTCGGTGATGTAAAACCACCCCGACTGACACCCCTTTAGGGACTCCACGAAGGAGCCCTTGAACCATAGGACGTTGGGCATCTTGCCCACCATGGCGCCTCCGCACTCCGCTTGGGTGCCGCGCACCACCTTCGGCTTGACATTGAAAGTCTTGAGCCATAGGACAAAATGGGGGCGGATGCGGAAGAAAGCCTCGCACATGATGATAAACGCCGAGATGTTGAGGACAAAATTTGGGGCCAGATCGTGGAAATCCAGGCCATAGTAGAACATGAGCCCCCGGAAAAATGGGTGGAGAGGGAAGCCCAGTCCGTGGAGGAAATGGGGGAGGAATACCACCCTCTCATGGGGCCTAGGGGTGGGGATGAGCTGCCCCTCTTTGGGAAGCAAGTGCGCAATGTCGTTAGACAAGTATCCGGCCTTCCTCAGTCTTTTGATGTGTCCCTCCGTGACGGAGGAGACCATCCACTTGCCTCCCGCTCCGGACATGGCTGGAGAAGGTTGAGGTGGGGTGTGCGAACTTGGGTGCTGGAGCTCAAGTGCGCGGAAATGGATAGGCAAAGGAGGAAGAAGGCGTGGATGAAAAGGTGGATCCTTATCCCCTTATATGGGCGGACGCGACTATGCGCCCCCACCAGCCTGGTAAAACTCGCTTATCTCCCAAGCGCCGTAGTCAATGGCGCCGTTGGGTTACCCACACCTGTATTGATGAGAATCCCGGAATAAGGGGACACGATCTCTGCTTTAACAAGACGTGCCAAGGAAACCGCCTCGCTAAACGCGCTGAGGTGGGACGATAAAACAATTCGAATAAAGACTTGGCCATGGTGTGATGTCACGCTACGGAATACGTCAGTAGATTAGATTTGTGTAAATATTATTCTCTCTATGGCAATATGTGGAAACTTATTTTGCAGAGCCGGACACTACCTTTGTGTTCAAAATCTTCTATGAAGTACTTGGAGGAGGAACCCGCCTTGCAATGCCGAAGACAATCTGCGCGCCGGACTCGTCGTCATTGAAGCCTGGTTCAGGGGCTACTGAGGGAGTCCTGGGTTAGGGGGTGTCCGGATGGCCGGACTATACCTTCGACCGGACTCCTGGACTATGAAGATACAAGATTGAAGACTTCGTCCCGTGTCCGAAAGGGACTTTCCTTGGCGTGGAAGGCAAGCTTGGCGATACGGATATGTAGATCTCCTACCATTGTAACTGACTCTATGTAACCCTAGGCCTCTCCGGTGTCTATATAAACCGGAGAGTTTTAGTCCATAGGATGAACAACAATCATACCATAGGCTAGCTTCTAGGGTTTAGCCTCTCTGATCTCGTGGTAGATCTACTCTTGTACTACCCATATCATCAATATTAATCAAGCAGGACGTAGGGTTTTACCTCCATCAAGAGGGCCCGAACCTGGGTAAAACATTGTGTCCCCTGCCTCCTGTTACCATCCGACCTAGATGCACAGTTCGGAACCCCCTACCCGAGATCCGCCGGTTTTGACACCGACAGTTACGTCGATGCAAGTTTTGACACTAATCCAGATGACTCAAAGTCTCAATCTGGATACATATTGAAAGTGGGAGCAATTAGCTAGAGTAGCTTAGTGCAGAGCATTGTTGACATAGAAATTTGCAAAATACTTACGGATCTGAATGTGGCAGAGCCGTGGACTAAACTTCTCTCACAAGCAAAACATGATCACACCTTAGTACTTTTTGGGCGTTAATCACATAGCGATGTGAACTAGATTATTGAATCTAGTAAACCCTTTGGGTGTTGGTCACATGATGATGTGAACTATGGGTGTTAATCACATGGTGATGTGAACTATTGATATTAAATCACATGGCGATGTGAACTAGATTATTGACTCTAGTGCAAGTGGGAGACAGAAGGAAATATGCCCTAGAGGCAATAATAAAGTTATTATTTATTTCCTTATATCATGATAAATGTTTATTATTCATGCTAGAATTGTATTAACCGGAAACATAATACATGTGTGAATACATAGACAAACATAGTGTCACTAGTATGCCTCTACTTGACTAGCTCGTTGATCGAAGATGGTTATGTTTCCTAACCATAGACATGAGTTGTCATTTGATTAACGGGATCACATCATTAGGAGAATGATGTGATTGACTTGACCCATTTCGTTAGCTTAGCACTTGATCGTTTAGTTTGTTGCTATTGCTTTCTTCATGACTTATACATGTTCCTATGACTAAGAGATTATGCAACTCCTGTTTACCAGAGGAACACTTTGTGTGCTACCAAATGTCACAACGTAACTGGGTGATTATAAAGGTGCTCTACAGGTGTCTCCGAAGGTACTTGTTGGGTTGGTGTATTTCGAGATTAGGATTTGTCACTCTGATTGTCGGAGAGGTATCTCTGGGCCCTCTCGGTAATGCACATCACATAAGCCTTGCAAGCATTGCAACTAATAAGTTAGTTGCGGGATGATGTATTACGGAACGAGTAAAGAGACTTGCCGGTAACGAGATTGAACTAGGTATTGAGATACCGACGACCAAATCTCGGGCAAGTAACATACCAATGACAAAGGGAACAACATATGTTGTTATGCGGTGTGACCGATAAAAGATCTTCGTAGAATATGTAGGAGCCAATATGAGCATCCAGGTTCCGCTATTGGTTATTGACCGGAGACGTGTCTCGGTCATGTCTACATTGTTCTCGAACCCGTAGGGTCCGCACACTTAACGTTACGATGACAGTTTCATTATGAGTTTATATATTTTGATGTACCGAAGTGAAAGTGCAACTATCCCTAGGTGGTTTTGGTAATTCATAACAACATATAGCTCATTGAGCTAATGCTATTCCAAGATGATTATTTCAGGAAAGCTCAATGATTGGCATGGCATGGATATGAAAGTGGAACCCTCAAAATGCTAAGGAAAATGGATTGGCTCAAGCTCAAAAGCTCAAGACTCATCATTTTATATTTTAGTGATCCAAGATCACATTGAGTCCACAGGAAAAGCCAATACTATTAAGGAGGGATGAGGTGTTGCTTAATGAGCCTCTTGCTTCATGTGCTTAATGATATTCTCCAAAACCCTCAACTACTTTCCCATATCCACATATGACCTAAACTCTAAGCCAAACTCGGTCCTACCGATTCTTCCTATCCGGCGCCACCGAGTTTCACTTGTCATTAGCCAATGCCAAACCCTAGCAATTCGGTTCTACCGATAAGGATCTCGGTCCCACCGAGATGGGGTTGCAAACTCTCTGTTTCCCTTTCGTAACTTTTCGGTCCCACCGAAAGAGCGAATCGGTCCCACCGAGATTGCAACGTAAACTCAGTGTTTCCCCTTTGTAACTTTTCGGTCTCACCGAGTTCCACTCGGTCTCACAGAAAGAGCAAATCGGTCCCACCGAGTTTGCCTGACCAACTCTCTGGTTAGCTAATTACCAAATTCGGTCTCACCGAGTTTGTGTAATCGGTCTCACCGAGATTACGTTATGCCCAAACCCTAACCAAATCGGTCCTACCGAGTTGCATGTCAGTCCCACCGAAATTCCTAACGGTCACTAGGTTTACTATTTTGGTCAGACCGAGTTTATTGATTCGGTCCCACCGAGATTGGAAAACTGTGTAACGGTTGAATTTTGTGTGGAGGCTATATATACCCCTCCACCTCTTTCTCATTAAGTGAGAGAGCCATCAGAACACACACATCATTCCAACTCATTTGTTCTGAGAGAGAACCACCTACTCATGTGTTGAGATCAAGACATTCCATTCCTACCATATGAATCTTGATCTCTAGCCTTCCCAAGTTGCTTTCCACTCAAATCTTCTTTCCACCAAATCCAAATCCTATGAGAGAGAGTTGAGTGTTGGGGAGACTATCATTTGAAGCACAAGAGCAAGGAGTTCATTACCTACACACCATTTGTTACTTCTTGGAGAGTGGTGTCTCCTAGATTGGCTAGGTGTCACTTGGGAGCCTCCGACAAGATTGTGGAGTTGAACCAAGGAGTTTGTAAGGGCAAGGAGATCGCCTACTTCGTGAAGATCTACCGCTAGTGAGGCAAGTCCTTCGTGGGCGATGGCCATGGTGGGATAGACAAGGTTGCTTCTTCGTGGACCCTTTGTGGGTGGTTGCTTCTTCGTGGACCCTTCGTGGGTGGAGCCCTTCGTGGACTCGCGCAACCGTTGCCCTTGGGTGGAGCCCTGTGTGGACTCGCGCAACTGTTACCCTTCGTGGGTTGAAGTCTCCATCAACGTGGATGTAGGATAGCACCACCTATCCGAACCACGGGAAAAACATCTGTGTCTCCAATAGCGTTTGAATTCTCCAAACCCTTCCCTTTATATTCTTGCAAGTTGCATGCTTTACTTTCCGCTGCCAATATACTCTTTGCATGCTTGCTTGAATTATGTGATGATTGCTTGACTTGTCCTAAAATAGCTAAAATCTGCCAAGAACTAAAATTGGGAAAAGGTTAAGTTTTTATTTGGTCAAGTAGTCTAATCACCCCCCCTCTAGACATACTTTCGATCCTACACGAAGGTTGTTGGGAGTCCCGGATGTGATCACGGACATAACGAGGAGTCTCGAAATAGTCGAGACATTAAAATTGATATATTGTACGACTATATTCGGACACAGGAATGGTTCCGGGAGTTATCGGATATAAAACGGAGTACCCGGGGGTTACCGGAACCCCCCCGGGGGTTAATGGGCCTCATGGGCCCAAAGTGGAGCAGAAGAGGGGCGGCCAGGGCAGGCTGCGCGCCCCCTCCCCCTCTAGTCCGAATTGGACAAGGAGGGAGGGGCGGCGCCCCCCTTTCCTTTCTCTCCTCTCTCCCTTCCTTCCCCTCTCCTAGTTGGACAAGGAAAGGAGGGAGAGTCCTACTCCCGGTAGGAGTAGGACTCCTCCCTGGCGCGCCTCCTCCTGGCCGGCCGCCCCTCCCCCTTGCTCCTTTATATACGGGGGCAGGGGGCACCTCTAGACACAACAATTGATCCTTGAGATCTATTAGCCGTGTGCGGTGCCCTCCTCCACCATAATCCTCGATAATATTGTAGCGGTGCTTAGGCGAAGCCCTGCGACGGTAGAACATCAAGATCGTCACCACGCCGTCGTGCTGACGGAACTCTTCCCCGACATTCTGCTGGATCGGAGTCCGGGGATCGTCATCGAGCTGAACGTGTGCTAGAACTCGGAGGTGTCGTAGTTTCGGTGCTTGATCGGTCGGGCCGTGAAGACGTACGACTACATAAACCGCGTTGTGCTAACGCTTCCGCTTTCGGTCTATGAGGGTACGTAGACAACACTCTCCCCTCTCGTTGCTATGCATCACCATGATCTTGCATGTGCGTAGGAATTTTTTTGAAATTACTACGTTTCCCAACACAAGTGAGCTAATATCAAATAACCTCTTTTCACCGGCAAGTTTGAAATCATAGTTGAGCTCTTTGATAGCCCAATATGCCTTATGTTCTAGTCCGAGAGGTAAGTGACATGCTTTTCCATATACCATTTTATACGGAGACATATCCATAGGATTTTTATATGCAGTTCTATAGGCCCGTAATGCATCATCAAGTTTCTTGGACCAATTCTTTCTAGACCTATTGACAGTCTTTTGCAAAATTAACTTGAGTTCTCTATTACTCAATTCTACTTGACCACTAGACTGTGGGTGATACGGAGATGCAATTCTATGATTGATGTCATATTTAGCAAGCATTTTACGGAAAGCACCATGAATAAAATGTGAACCACCATCAGTCATTAAATATCTAGGGACTCCAAACCTAGGAAAAATAACTTCTTTAAGCATTTTAATAGAAGTGTTATCATTGGCACTACTAGTTGGAATAGCTTCTACCCACTAAGTAACGTAATCAACAGCAACTAAAATATGTGTATATCCATTAGAGGCAGGAAAAGGTCCCATATAATCAAAGCCCCAAACATCAAACGGTTCAATAACAAGTGAATAATTCATAGGCATTTCTTGACGTCTACTAATATTACCAATTCTTTGACATTCATCACAAGAAAGGACAAACTTACGGGCATCCTTGAAGAGAGTAGGCCAATGAAAACCGGATTGCAATACCTTATGTGTAGTTCTATCTCCCGCGTGGTGTCCTCCATAAGTTTCGGAGTGGCACTTGCGTAGGATCTGTTCCTGTTCATGCTCAGGGACACAACGTATAATAACACCATCTACTCCTTCTTTATAAAGATGTGGGTCATCCCAAAAGTAATGTCTCAAATCATAGAAGAACTTTTTCTTTCATTGGTATGTGAAGCTAGGTGGTATAAATTTAGCAACTATGTAATTAGCATAATCAGCATACCAAGGGGTACTACGAGAAGTACTTATGACATTTAATTGTTCATCAGCAAAGCTATCATCAATAGGTAGTGGGTCATCAAGAACATTCTCTAACCTAGATAAGTTGTCTGCAACGGGGTTCTCAGCTCCTTTTCTATCAACAATATGCAAATCAAATTCTTGTAGCAAGAGAACCCATCTAATAAGTCTAGGTTTAGCATCTTTCTTCTCCATAAGATATTTAATAGCAGCATGATCAGTGTGGATAGTTACTTTAGAATCAAAAATATAAGGTCTAAACTTATCACAAGCAAATACAACTGCTAAAAGTTCTTTTTCAGTAGTAGCATAATTTATTTGAGCATTGTCTAGAGTCTTACTAGCATAATGAATAACATTTAATTTCTTATCAACTCTTTGCCCTAGAACATCACCTACAGCATAATCGCTAGCATCACACATAATTTCAAAGGGTAAATTCCAATCAGGTGGCTGAACAATAGGTACAGAGAGTAATGCTTTCTTAAGTATTTCAAATGCTTCTACACAATCATCATCAAAGACAAATGGTATATCTTTTTGTAATAAATTAGTCAGAGGCCGAGAAATTTTTGAGAAGTCCTTAATGAACCTCCTATAAAATCCGGCGTGACCAAGGAAACTTCTTATACCTTTGATGTCCTTGGGACATGACATCTTTTCAATAACATCAACCTTGGCTTTATCAACTTCAATACCTCTTTCAGAAACTTTATGCCCCAGCACAATACCTTCATTAACCATAAAGTGGCACTTTTCCCAATTCAAGACAAGATTAGTTTCTTCACATCTATGCAAAACTCGATCAAGATTGCACAAGCAATCATCAAAAGAAGATCCATAGACGGAAAAGTCGTCCATGAAAACCTCACAAATATTTTCACAAAAGTCAGAGAATATAGCCATCATGCATCTTTGAAAGGTAGCAGGTGCATTACATAAACCAAAAGGCATACATCTATAAGCAAAAGTACCAAAAGGGCATGTAAAAGTAGTCTTTGATTGATCTTTAGCCGACACAGGTATTTGAGAGAAACCAGAATAACCATCTAGAAAGAAGTAATGTGTATGTTTGCATAATCTTTCTATCATTTGATCGATAAAAGGTAAGGGGTAATGATCTTTCTTAGTAGCCTTATTTAATTTGCGGAAATCAATTACCATCCTATAACCTGTAATAATTCTTTGTGGAATCAATTCATCTTTATCATTAGGAACAACAGTAATACCTCCCTTCTTAGGGACACAATGAACAGGACTTACCCACTGACTATCAGCAACGGGATAAATTATACCATCCTCCAGAAGCTTTAGTATTTCTTTTCTTACCACTTCTTTCATTTTAGGATTCAAACGTCGTTGAGGATCACGAACTGGTTTGGCATCTGCTTCCAAATTTATTTTATGTTGACATAGAGTGGGACTAATGCCCTTAAGATCATCAAGAGTATATCCAATAGCAGCACGGTGCTTCTTTAGAGTTTTCAATAATCTTTCTTATTCATGCTCTGAAAGGTTAGCACTAATAATAACAGGATATATCTTCTTTTCATCAAGATAAGCATATTTAAGATTATCAGGCAACGGTTTAAGCTCAAACATGGGATCACCCTTAGGTGGAGGAGGATCCCCTAGGATTTCAACAGGCAAATTGTGTTTCAGCATAGGTTCCTGTTTGAAGAATACTTCATCTATTTCCCTTCTTTCATTCATAAACATATCATTCTCATGGTCTAGCAAATATTGTTCTAAAGGATCATTAGGAGGTACGACAATAGAAGCAAGACCAATAATTTCATCATTACTAGGCAATTCTTCTTCATGGTGTTGTTTACTAAATTTAGAGAAATTAAACTCATGAGTCATATCATCTAAGCCAATAGTAACAACATTCTTTTCGCAGTCTATCTTAGCATTAACAATATTTAAGAAGGGTCTACCAAATATAATGGGACAAAAGCTATCTTGTGGGGAACCAAGAACAAGAAAATCAGCAGGATATTTAGTTTCCCCACACAAGACTCTCACTTCAACATCTCTCACAATTCCCATTGGTGAAATAGTATCTCTATTAGCAAGTTTAATTGTGACATCAATATCTTCTAACTCAATAGGTGCAATGTCATGCATAATTTCGTTGTATAAGTCAATAGGTATTGCACTAGCACTAGCACCCATATCACATAAGCCATGATAACAATGATCTCGTATTTTAACAGAAATAACAGGCATACCTACCACCGGTCTAGGTTTATCTGTATCACGGGGTTTAGCAATTCTAGCAGTTTCATCACAGAAATAAATAACATGGCCATCTATATTATCAGACAAGAGATCTTTAACAATAGCAATTTTAGGTTCAACTTTAACTTGCTCAGGAGGTGTATATGTTTTAATATTTCTTTTATGAACCATAGTTGAAGGTTTAGCATGATCCTTTATCCTAACAGGGAAAGGTGGTTTCTCAACATAAGAAGTAGGAACAATAGGATCATTATAAGTAATTGTCTTTTCTTCAACTTTAATAGGTGCAGCCACTTTTACTTCCATGGGAGGATGATATTTAAACCACTTCTCCTTAGGGACATCAACATAAGTAGCAAAAGATTCACAGAAAGAAGCTACTATCTCAGAATCAAGTCCATATTTAGTGCTGAACTTACGGAAAATATCGGTATCCATAAAAGATTTAACACAATCAAACTTAGGTGTCATACCTGACTCCTTACCATTGTCGAGGTCCCAATCTTCAGAGTTGTGTTTAATTCTATCCAATAAATCCCATCTAAATCCAATAGTCTTCATCATAAAAGAGCCAGCACAAGAAGTATCGAACATGGTGCGATTATTTTCATAAAGCCGAGCATAAATTTTTCGAAGAATTGTTTGTCTTGGGAGCTCATGATTGGGGCATGAATATAACATTGATTTAAGCCCCCCCAAGCTTGAGCGATGCTTTCTCCTTCGCGAGGCCAAAAATTATATATACTAGTCGTCAACCCGTGCGTCCGCACGGGCTAGCCTATTTTAGGTAGACGTATCTAAGCTGAACTTCGATTAACATTTTTGTCGCATGCAATATTTTTCCAGAAATTACCTGTGATTATGAACAGTTATATCCACATTTTAGTAGCATTTCTTGTGTGCAAATACTTTTCCATGAGTACAGAAAAAGAATATGTCAATATAAGTTTGAAAATTACTCTTCAGAATAAATTATAGTTCTCACTGCAAGTCATAGAGCCAAAATGTATATATTTCTATATTCAATATCATGGTGAGAAATTATTACCTTTTGAACAACGGACACATGACCAATGATCCCCTGCCAACAACAAAACCTTGAGCAACCCGTACAGACCAACCTCTGTAAAGTGTCAAGGATCGGCTTCTATGTGAAGTATCATTCAATATTTTTGTGAATATGTGGAGGGAATACAAACATGCAGAGTATAGTAGGATAGTCAAATCGTTTCCAGAACACGTGCAAAGCAAGTGTAGTAGTACGTGGCTGTAAAAAATTCAGAGAACTCACCCGAAAAAAAATCAGAGAAAGGGACTCAAGCTATATGCAAGAAACTTATATCTTACCTACATTTTGCCGTTGCTTCTGGCAGGTAGTAAAATGAAATGGTATTTTTGATGAATTCCTGAGAAGATAATTTACATATATGTAGGATTTACCAATGATGATAAAGTAATAATGAATTGTATTGTTATATTTCTAGGAACTATTTTGTAGATCTATTCTCACACTATTAATTAAACAAAACATGTATCCACAAAAACATGTGAATATTCCTGTTCCATTGTATATTTACAAATTTATTATCCTAGATCCCAGACTTATTCTTTTTAAATAATTAGGTAACATAGGCAACTTTGAGCTTGCCAAATTCATGGTCAACTTTGAGCGAGTCAAAATCATGTGTGCTTGCCAAATTGACTATCTAAAACCCAATGACACTAATATATCATGATACTGTGTGGAATCCAAATTTGCGCTTAGTTACAAAAGAAAGAGACCACATTCAAAAGTTTCCAAAAAATGTATATGTGAGCTCCGGAACTTCAAAACTTTAGTAAGAAATATTCTTGTTTGTATCTTAAGAAACGGACAAATGAGTACATCTTTTATAGTGTATTATTTCATATATTTACGTCACACATTCGGTTTTTGTGTAACATGCAAATAATAATAGTCCGCAGTCAAACAGTAGTATCAATATTTACGTGTAAGGCAAAATTAGGATTTTGTCAAACTCAAAGGGGTGTTTGATTTATATCTTTTGTTGTCATTTTTGTCAACTTGAACGTTGGAAGCAATATATTTGCACTCCATATGGCTCAGAATATTTCAATATAATGAAGAAAAAAATCATAAACATATATGTAGATAAGTTTTTTTTATCAAAAAATATGTGCTCGGTGTGCTTCCACTACATCAACAACACCATGCCATATTTTGCATATGCCTTATTAAATTGTAAAAACAGAAAAAGTCTTATCAGGCCTAAAATAATTATATGCACTATAAACTTTTCACATACACACACACACACACACATATATATATATATATGCTTTTATTTATAATAAAAGATCAAAGTACAGCCACAATCCCATGGCCTATTCAAAATATTTTCTGCTGAATATACTCTTGAACGGACAAAGGGGGCAAAAAGTTTCTTATACTTTTAAAGACGTAGAACTTATGCAACACAACAATTTATCACTTGTTCAATCAAAAGAGAGGTATTGTAGATTGATCTAAAATAGTTGTTCATGAGCTCAAATACAAATTTGGATGTTGCTAATGTATAAAATTACAGATATATATTCTTACTTCTAATTTCTCTTATATTTTCAATAGAAAATTACATCAACTATTTAGCATGTATATGTAGCAATCAGCTAGCTACAAAATAATGATCACAATATACTGCAAATATAGAACGCAAGACATATTCTTCTTCTAACCAATTATTCATGCCCTCAAATAGTCAATGGGACAGCATGGGAGTAGTGATATGTTGTACAGGGGAGAGATGATATGTTTGTGCTGATGCTCAGGAAGCAGACATGAAAGCTCTGTGATGGGAGGTAAGTAACTCGACTAATCAGCAAATGGAGACGGACTGTGCTCTGTGGTTTGAAGTCATCTGTTGGTAGGATTTGCATCTTGGTCTTCTATTACCTATTATCGTTAGAAGACAGCAATTGCGCAACACATGAGTTTGAAAATCAGGCAAGAGTACCCGGACGCCTTGTGCATTTGTGGCCTTTCCTGACATTGCTGAAGCACCTTTTGTAGTGGTTCTAATATGATCGACATTCATATGTAAAACTCACTTTCCCCTTAAAAAATCCTTTTATCAATACATGAACCAAATCAATTAGAAATAGAATGATCTGAAGGATAATGATACCGTCTTTGAAGAACGAGCAGTCCAACAAAACAACAGTGGGTGAATTATTTTTGTCTCCGGCAGCCAATGTGCTTGCCGCCATATTGTACATCCCAATAAACTCAATCTAGCTCCTCAGCCTGTATAATCCAACAGTGGGACATGAGTTATAAACAGAGAGAAAAATATAGGAGGAATTTTCTTTCCTTACCTTCACTAACGGCCTGATGAGGAGCAACGACGTCGAAGAGAGAAAAGGTGGAGGAGGATGCGTTGCCCATAGGACTCGAGCCTGTAGCCAAATTTCAGACCTTATTTAGTAATTATAGTCAGCAAAATTAGCACTATTCAGCTAGAGTACTGCTTAAAAGCATATGAACAAATCTCAGTGTCATATATACTATTAAAATTGAACCGAACAAAATACGTATTTCATGGATGCAATTGCATGAATACCCTTTCTGATCAAGTTATACAATGTGATGCTTGAGTACGTCCTTTGACATACCTAAATTGGGACTCTAGTTTGAAACTGTGCAGCACCTATCATGGAACGGAGGGAGACAACAAAGGGAATATGTAAATAAAGACATTTGAACTCGAGTACTCCATGAAGCCAGCTTAACTCAACTATATGGACAACCGTTTTAAAGTCGGACTACTGATCTTCGAAAGAAGATTATGAACACTATTATCTCAAAAAGAAAGAAACAATCACTTAACTGTGGTATTAGCTGAACAAAGAGTAATAGCTACAGAATATATACTCTTCAATGCAATAGTAGAACAACCTCTCTTCTGATAACAATAGATCCACCGTATCCATCCTTTTTTTCCTAACGTTCAAGTTCTACCATCTTCAGGCTTGCATGAACCTCGATGGTGAGGATCTCTAAACTCACTATGATACGAATGAATATGCAAATTTTGTTGATTCAAACATGGTACAGTAACTGACTTTGTTTGTATACCTCATGATCCCACTACAGGCTAAGTTTATGTTATTATTCCCTCTTTAAGAAATCATTCAGGAGCAGTGCTGATAGATGAACATCTACAACACCAAATTTTCTTTGTACACAACCTATCTGCAGTCTGCCCAATGTATATATCATCATCTTGTCGAAATTGTCCAAACGCACAATTAACAGAAATTAAGGAATAGGCCTTTTTGTGGGTAATTAAGAATTGTAGGCAACACAAAGTAATACACATGGAAACTTTCAATCGTCCCTTTACCTTTTAGGTTTAGCCACACTGGGCCATATTATGGTTGCAGATTGAACATAACGATGTTCCCTAGGAGGCTTCTGTAATCTAATCAGAGTAGAGAAGAAGTTATATTAATAGATTTAAGACTAATATTACCTTAGAGGAGGGTTTTCATGGAATTGGAGCCAAGCAACAGCAGAGTCCGCATCTATGAAAAGACGGCCGGATAGCAGTCTAGACTCTGTAGCGGTGGTACAGGAAGTGGCATCACGTGATTGGGTTTCAACTATTAGCTAGCCGATGCCTTAGGAGAGGCCGGCGTGGGTTTGAGAAGGATGATGGGCACCGGAGACAGTAGGATTGTGGTTTGCCGGGCCGGAGGGGTAGAGGACATGGTGATTGAGGTCGTGAGGGACGACCGATGCGTGGAAAGCTCGCAACCTAGGATTTCGCTAGATTTGTTTCTGGTCTAGTTACATGATTGGTTGACGTACGTGAGAGGCCGTTGAGATGTACTCTTTTTACGGGTGAGATGTACTTTTTTTTCAGCCCAGCTATAGATAGATATTGACACGGGAGTTCTTTTCTCATCTGTTTTAACGACCAAAAAAATCATTATTTGTCTAGGATTTTGTGAGTCGATCTACACCGCAATTACTTGGTCCCACCAGATAAACGGTTGGTAATTACTAATTAACGTGGGAATTTTTAGGGAGTCTAGGATTAGTATAAGTATAGAATTGCGATCATGATGGACAAGATGCATAGGGTAATACTTTTGCTGAAATTCCAATTTCAATCTTCTATAGTTCCATGATCTCGTATCATCACATAGCCTATACCATACCAATGCGTCTCCCTTCAAAGATAAAGGGAAGACCTTCTTCTTAGCAACATCATCGGGTATACCTGCAAGCTTGAATAATCCACAAACTTCATCCACATATATTAGGTGTTCATCAGGATGCTTTGTTCCATCTCCTGTAAAAGGATTAGCTAGCAGTTTTTATATCATACTCGAAGGATACTCATAAGGAATTTCATTTTCATATTCATTTTCAATAGGTTCAGTAGGTTGAGGAGCAACTCTTTGCTCTACTGGTCGGGGTGAAGATACCCCGAACAAGCCCCTCAGAGGATTACTTTCCATAGTAACAAGTGACAGTAAATTTCAGCATACTATATAAATTTTTCCTTACCAAATTCCACCTACCAAAGGTGCTTCACTCCCCGGCAACGGCGCCAGAAAAGAGTCTTGATGACCCACAAGTATAGGGGATCTATCGTAGTCCTTTCTATAAGTAAGATTGTCGAACCCAACGAGGAGCAGAAGGAAATGATAAACGGTTTTCAGCACGGTATTCTCTGCAAGTACTGAAATACGTGGTAACAGATAGTTTTGTGATGAGATAATTTGTAACGAGCAACAAATAATGAAAGTAAATAAAGTGCAGCAAGGTGGCCCAATCCTTTTTGTAGCAAAGGACAAGCCTGGACAAACTCTTATATAAGGAAAAGCGCTCCCGAGGACACATGGGAATATCGTCAAGCTAGTTTTCATCATGTTCATATGATTCGCGTTCGGTACTTTGATAATTTGACATGTGGGTGGACCGATGCTTGGGTGCTGTTCTTACTTGAACAAGCATCCCACTTATGATTAACCTCTATTGCAAGCATGCGCAACTACAACAAAAGTATTAAGGTAAACCTAACCATAGCATGAAACATACGGATCCAAATCAGCCCCTTACGAAGCAATGCATAAACTAGGGTTTAAGCTTCTGTCACTCTAGCAACCCATCATCTACTTATTACTTCCCAATGCCTTCCTCTAGGCCCAAATAATGGTGAAGTTTTATGTAGTCGACGTTCACATAACACCACTGGAGGCTAGACAACATACATCTCATCAAAATATCGAACGGATACCAAATTCACATGACTACTAATAGCAAGACTTCTCCCTTGTCCTCAGGAACAAACATAACTACTCACAAAGCATAAACATGTTCATAATCAGAGGGGTATTAATATGCATATAGGATCTGAACATATGATCTTCCACCAATTAAACCAACTAGCATCAACTACAAGGAGTAATTAACACTACTAGCAACCTACTAGCACCAATCCCGGACTTGGAGACAAGAATTGGATACAAGAGATGAACTAGGGTTTTGAGATGAGATAGTGCTGATGAAGATGTTGATGGAGATTGCCCTCTCGCAATGAGAGGAGCGTTGGTGATGACGATGGCGATGATTTCCCCCTCTAGGAGGGAAGTTTCCCTGGCAGAACAGCTCTGCCGGAGCTCTAGATTGGATCCGCCAAGGTTCCGCCTCGTGGCGGCGGAGTTTCGTCCCGAAAGGTTGCTTATTATTTTTTTTATCGACGAAAGACTTCATATAGGAGATGTTCATCGGAGAGCCACTAGGGGGCCCACGAGGTAGGGGGGCGCACCCTAGGGGGGGCGCCCCCCACCCTCGTGAGAAGGGTGTGGGCCCCCTGGTCTTCATCTTTGGCGAGTATTTTTCATTATTTATTATAAGGTACTCCGTGGAGTTTCAGGACTTTTGGAGTTGTGCAGAATAGGTCTCTAATATTTGCTCCTTTTCCAGCCCAGAATTCCAGCTGCCGGCATTCTCCCTCCTTATGTAAACCATGTAAAATAAGAGAGAATAGCCATAAGTATTGTGACATAATGTGAAATAATAGCCCATAGTGCAATAAATATTGATATAAAAGCATGATGCAAAATGGAAGTATCATGGCCTCACTAGGCCGGCTCCTGAGGAGCGGAGATATCTATGCAAGGGGCATCTCGCGAGGTTCACGTGACGTGAGCCATGACGACCAAGGCTAGGCGGGCGCCAGCGGGCGCAGTGTACCAGTTTCCTCTTTGGTGCTAAGGAGGAAAGCGCAGGCGCGAGGTCCCGAGGCATCAGGCAAAGGTTTCCATATCGGTGCAACAAGACCAAGACCGCCAGGACGGCATGACGGAGGTCATCACGGAGCCCACAGCAGCATCACCACCAGAGCCTTTGGCAGGCGAAGACTACTTTTGTCAGGATAGCTTGTACTAGTTTCCCCCTTCAAACTTAGCCATTGTGGGATTCCTTCCCGCCTAAACATTTGGGAAGAGGACCAAGGCCACTATAAATAGGACTTAGCCACCACCGTAGAGTGGGATCGGATTCATTCCACCCTGACGGGCTCACCAGTTCATCTCGCTCAAGAACACCTCACCCCCCGAGGCTGTTCATCCATTGTACTAGTTCATCCTCGGCCCCTCAAGTCAATCCACCCACAAATTGGAGTAGGGTATTACACCGCAAGGTGGCCCAAACCAGTATAAACCCTCGTGTCTCTTGTTCTTTGGGTCCGTCGAGCTAGGCCGTGAGATCATTGAGCGAGCGAGCTAGGAAGAGAGTGTTCTTCGTGCGCACCCCAGAGTTTGAACCTCACAAGGGTTTGCCGGAATCCGTAATCCGACAGTTGGCGCGCCAGGTAGGGGTGCGCCGGAGCTCCGCCTCTCCGCTCATTTCGCCCCTCCCCCCGCTTCGTCTCTCCATTCAACCCTCATGGCAGGCGCCACCCCACCGGCTGGATCGACGGGCGCGCACGGAGGCACCATGGGCCTCCGGGCCTTCACCCCCGCCTTACGACAGGTGCAGTGGCCGCACAAGTTCAAGTCGGATATGCCACCTCGCTACGATGGCGCGGGGATCTAGCCGCCTTCCTGCTGGTGTACGAGGAGGCCGTTCGGGAAGCCGGAGGAGGTGACAGGGTCATGGACAACTGGTTCTCCATGGCCCAGGCTGGCATGCCGCGCGCCTGGCTGCTCATCCTGCCAGGATCCTCGGTGGCCCCCTGGGAAGAGCTGTGCGGTCTCTTTGTCACACGCTCCGCAGCACCAGCGCCCCTCGCCATTGCAGCCATCCTCGGCGGCTCGCAGGCACCGCCCTTAGATCGCCACGTCAAGCAGTTCTTCCGCCAAATGGGTGCCGCGTCTGTGCAGCAGGGACCTCCCCCGGGATGGGCGGCGCCCAAGGCCAACCTCACCTTTGACTCAAGGGACCATCCGGCGACCAACGCTGGCTCGAGCGTGCTCCCGATGCTTTCCACACCCACCATCTGCAACGTGGCGGTAACCATGACCCTCATCGACGGTGGGGCTGGCCTCAACATGCTCTTCGTGGAAGCTTTCGGCTTTCTCCACATACCCACGGCCGGCTCCGTTACACCAAGCCCTTCTCTGGAGTTGGCGGCGGTTCCACCAGCCCCCTAGGGCAGATCCGCCTCCCAGTCTCCTTCGGTACTCGTGACAACTACCGCACCGAGCTTATCGACTTCAAGATCGCTCGCATCGGCCTCCCGTACAACGCCATCCCTGTGTACCTAGCCCTGTCTCATTTCATGGCAGCAACTCACCCTGCATACAACCTCATGAAGATGCCAGGGAGCAACGACGTCCTCACCGTGGCTGGAGACACCAAGGAGGCCCTGATGGCCCTCAAGCTCGCCTTCAGGGCCGCGGCGGCGGCGCACCCCGCAGGTGAAGCAACACCTGGGACTCAAGGGGCTGCGCCGGTGAAGAAGAAGCAATTGTTCGCCCAAGATCAGGCCAAGACGAAGCAGGTGCCAGTCAACGAGGACAGGGCCTCAGGAGTCACCTTCACTATAGGTGTCGACCTCGCCCCGAACCAAGAAGAGGCGTTGGTGAACTTCCTGCGTGCGAATAAGGAGGTATTCGCCTGGGAGCCCAAGTAGCTGGTTGGGGTCCCGAGGGGGATAATCGAGCATCACCTAAGGGCGTGCCCGAATGTGCATCCGGTGAAGCAGAAGGCGCGGCGACAGTCCGCAGAGAAGTAGTCCTTTATCGTCCAGGAGACCCGCAAGCTGCAAGATGTGATACCTCTCCAACGTATCTATAATTTTTGATTGTTCCATGCTATTATATTATCTATTTTGGATGTTTAATGGGCTTTAATATGCTCTTTCATATTATTTCTGGGACTAACCTACAAACTGGAGGCCCAGTGCTAGTTTTTTTGCCTATTTCAGTGTTTCGCAGAAAAGGAATACCAAATGGAATCCAAATGGAATGAAACCTTCGCGATGATCTTTCTTGGACCGAAAGCAAACCGGGAGACTTGGAGTGGAAGTCTGGAACTTCATGAGGCGTCCACGAGATATGAGGGCGCGCCCAGGGGGTAGGCGCGCCCCCACCCTCATGGGACCCACGGAGCTCACCGACGTACTTCTTTCGCCTATATATACTCTTATACCCTAAAAACGTTAGGGGAGCCACGAAACCACTTTTCCACCACCACAACCTTCTATACCCGTGAGATCCCATCTTGGGGCCTTTTCCGGCGATCTGCCAGAGGGGGAATCGATCACGGAGGGCTTCTACATCAACACCATAGCCTCTCCGATGAAACGTGAGTAGTTTACCATAGACCTTCGGGTCCATAGTTATTAGCTAGATGGCTTCTTCTCTCTCTTTGATCTTCAATACAAAGTTCTCCTCGATGTTCTTGGAGATCTATTCGATGTAATACTCTTTTGCGGTGTGTCATGGAATTGTCACGGCAGATGTCCTCATGGAAGGACTTAGTCGTGGAGCCATCACTACGGGTTATCTTGAAGGGGTTAAACCGGACAAAGGGACACGAGAGTTTATACTAGTTCGGCCCCTTCGATGAAGGTAAAAGCCTACGTCTAGTTGTGATTGGTATTGCTGGGGTTTCGAAGACCAGGGAGCGAATCCGCTTTGTCTGGCTTCGAGTTGTTGTTTCCTGTCCCTGAACCGTCACCGGGTCACCCCTTTATATATTCAGGAGGATCTCGGCCAGCCTACGGAGTCCCGAGGCTGGCTAATACAAGTGTCCGCCTCGGTCTCTTCTTTCTTATCTTACAATGCAATTTTATACAATCATGGCGGTTTACTATCATGGGCCCTAAACCGCCTGTGGGCTCTGGGCCTCTAAGCTTCATCCGTAAAGCGCCATCTTCTGGGTTTCCTTAGGCTTCAGTATAACTGAAGGTGAACCGGCCCCTCCTGGGCGGTTTACCCTCAGTGGTTATATCTTCAACATTAGGCCCCAGATTGATTTGAACCTGTTCATGTCAGTCTTCAATCCTTGAACTTCTGGCAATTCTCGTAAACCGCCATATTGTCT
The DNA here is from genome assembly GCF_003073215.2 of Triticum urartu. NCBI lineage: Eukaryota > Viridiplantae > Streptophyta > Magnoliopsida > Poales > Poaceae > Triticum > Triticum urartu. The sequence continues at coordinate 440,523,370 of NC_053026.1, read as the reverse complement.
TCTCCCTGTGAACTTTGACGAGTCGCCATGACGTCATCTTTTGTTACTGTAGTAAATCATTGTGACGTCATTCTTGTATAAAAAAGTTTTATAAAGATTCCCTTCTCTTTAATTAATTCCCGAAGATCGAGGCGATAGCTGCATCCTCTTTTTCCGCCTCCGATTCCTCAATTTTTTCGCCTGCCGTTTTATCCCACTTCCTTATAAATAAAACCGGGGCGCCTTCCATTTTCTCCCTTTCCAAACCGCATCGTCTTCCTCCTCGCGACCCGAAGACCTCAAGTATCGCCGCCGCCGCCGTCGTTGATCTTCCAGTCCGCACCGACTCAGGCCGCTGCATCGACCTGACTCTGACCAGAAATCGACGGCGAACCTCCGCAGCTCGTCCACATCCGTGAGTTCTTCACCTTCCCCTTCTCAGATCTGCATTGGAACTTTTTGTTGAGTTTGTCGGCGGTCATCGCTGCCCGATGCAAACCCTTGTTAGTTTTCACCTCCAATACCCTGTTTAGATTGTAAAAACAACGTAGAACTGCTGCAGCAATTGTTTGCGCTTATCTTGCATAAAAATAGATCTCATTTCCATTGTTTGGAAGCTCTCTTTGAGTGTATGAACTTCTCTGCACTGTTTTAGGTCTAGAAATTTTTCCTTCCAGAGCGACCGTTTGATCCAAAATAATAATTGCAACTTGTTAAACCTGTTTGTTCCATACTTAATAAATTTCCAGCTTGGGGTTCTGCCTCCAAAGGGCGGTTTATCCTTTAGTGTTGATAATTCGTCGTATGTCATTAGCCCTCTCTTAAACCACCATCTAGACTTTGAATAGCCATGCCCGGTTCACTTCATACGTATACCTTGAATTGTTGGTTTAACATTTTGACAAACAGATACGAACCGCCAATCGTAAACCATCCATTTTCCTTTTACAGACTTTGTAAGATGAAGAAACAATTTGCTGCTTCCAACTGGGTTCCGTCTCAGATCACAGAAATGCAAATCAATGAATATGTCACCACCGGCGCTTTAGCCTCAAAAATTGTCCTCCGTTGGCGAGTTCCTGGCCCTGAATGCCCCCCCCTGAACCTCAAGATGGAGAAGTGATTGTATTCTTGCAGCATTTAGCTCAAGGTTTCAGTCCTCCCGGATCAAAAAATTTCCGGGATGTTCTTGCCAGGCTCCAACTTCATCCTCAAGATATTGGACCAAATTTTGTGTCCAACATATGCAACTTCCAAGTATTCTGTGAGGTTTATCTGCAAGAAGAACCCACTGTCAATCTCTTTCTAGATCTCTTTCACTTAAACCGCCGAACGGAATTTTCTGATGGACCTAATACTGAACTTGGCGGTGTGTCGATTCAAAAGAGGAAAGAGGTTGATTTTCCTCACGCAAAACTTCACAGCCATCCAAAAGACTGGAACCACACTTGGTTCTACTGTCAAAATACTGCCCCTGTTGAAGAGAATCCTCTACTGGGCTACCGTCCGCACCGACTCAACAATAATCACCCCTTACCTCAGAGATTGCCTGCCAAAGACCGACCAGCTTATGCATCTCAACTCGCCAAACTCCGGGCTCTCCTTGCCAACGGTTTAACTGGTGTTGATCTCGTCCGTTGCTGGATTTCATGGTGCATTCTCCCTTTAAGCCGCCGGCCCGGATTGATGTTTGAATACACCGGCAGCACCAATGATCCTCAACGGTTTAACTCAATAGAACTGACGGACGATGAAGTCAGTGAAAGTGTAAAGAAAATACTCGACGAACCGCTCGCCGTATGTACTCAAATTGGTCTTCGTCCTTTTTACGCCTCCAACAAACCGCCAGGGGTAAATATTTTAACCTTGTACTTTTCCTTATTCTTCTCCGCTTTGACACTTCTAGAATAATACTTTTGTGCAATCCCATAGGCCAGTAGCTCTTTTTGGAAAAAGAAAACTCAAGACAAAGTGGCTAAGGCTCCTCGTGGTAAGACCAAGGTCATCAAGAAAGCTGCCAAAAAGAAAACCGCTGAGTCTTCAGAGCCACCAGAACATGTTGATGACTCGGCTGAAGAGGTAAAGTTTGACTCCCTTGACTTCTATCCTTATATTTTACTGATAATGATTACTCCCAGGATGATGCGGAGGCCAGCCTTGCAGATCATATTGAGGTAAGTTGTCTTTCTTCTGACTCAGAACTTGTGCCGGTTCAACGATTTCGCCGTGCAGTTCGGAAAGTGAAATGCTCTCACCCTGTTGCTCATTTGGATCAAAAACTTTCTTTGAAGACACATCAAACCGAAGGGCGTCGCACAACCCGGCACAGTGGTCAACAGGACACTTCTTCCGGTTTACCTCACACCCCAAACCGGAAACGTCGTCCAGAGGTTGCTTGTTCTCCTGAAAAACGTTATCCTTTGAAAGGTTTCTTCCGATGCCCTCTCAATTCATCTCATTCAAATTATCAGGCATCTTCTGATTCGTCTGGCGGTTCATCCACCACTCAGTTGCCTCCACTGAAAACCGTCCCTGGGTAAGTGTGTAGCCTTCCCTTCTCTTTCATAACTCAGTTGACCATGCTAATCTTTGTTTTAATATTAGTGCTCAAGCTCGTTTGAGTAAGAAGGCCAAGACCAGCGCCCCTACCGGTGAAGTTGAACTGGAGAAAACTCCTGAGGATCTTGATAAAAATCTTGATAATCTCGTGGATGATTTTGCCCTGCCAGAGCCAACTATCAATGCTAATCCGCCGGAAGCTGATCCGGCCATACATGAGGATACCTCAAGTCCACATGTTATGCCTGCAAGTCCGGCTGCTGATCCGCTGAAGTCAACTGCTAATCCGCCAAGCCCAGACAAGGACGATCACGTTATTGTTACTGGCACTGCTTATACCGCTCCGGGTGATCCAGTTGTCTTGGCAAAACATACCGCCAAGGATGAGTTTATTTCAATGGGCAAGAGGAAGATGGAAACCGATATGTCAAAATATGCTAATCTTTCTACCCAGGATCTTCATTCCGGTTTCTTGAACCGGCTTTATACAAGTCAAGATAATGAGGCTGACCTGGTAAATCTGATGAAGGAACGTTATGAGGTAAACATTTTCCTCCTTATCTTTGTATTTTCACTGCCTTGTATCCTGTAGCCCCCAAGGGTCGGTTTAATTTGTAAAAACAAACCGGGACTTTGAATTTCCAAACTGCACATTGTTGACTTTTAAGTTTTTTGAACAAACACACATTAGCCCCCAAGTGCCAGGATTGAAACTTGTATGAATCCTTGGGACTTTGAAGAAGCAGTAAGAAAGAATTAATCCGCATTAGCCCCCAAGTGCCAGGATTGAAACTTGTATGAATCCTTGGGACTTTGAATAAGCAGTAAGAAAGAATTAATCCACATTAGCCCCCAAGTGCCAAGTGTAGAACCAGTTGTATGCTTGGGACTTTTGATAAAATATTGAAATGCTCCTCTCATTTTTGGCAGGCTGACATAAACCATCAACGGACGCAGATTGCTGATCTTCAAGAAAGTATCAAATCTCACCAAGAAGAATCCTCCAAAGCCAAACATGAGCTTCGAGCCGCTTTAACTTCCATAGAACGACTGAAAGAAGAATTCTAGACGGAACGTGCCAACTGGGACACTGAAAAGGGGACATTGCTGAAACGGGCTGAAGACGCCGAATCTGCACTTAAACCGGTGGCAGAAGAGCTTTCTGGGTTAAAGCGTCAAGTGAACGCCATGACCTCCGCAGTATTTGGTAAGTACTCCTAGCAAAGTATTTGAAATACCCATCTTGTAAGGTGCTGGTTGAAATATGAAATTCTTAAAACATTGCAGGGAGCCGCATTACTCATCTGGGCTCAGATGTACAGATGAAGCTGAAAGCAGCATATACTCTTCTGGAACAACTTTACACCGGTGCTCAACGGGTTATCTGTGCAGCCTCCTATGACAATCCGGCCCCAACACTGATCAAGGATACTCTCACAAGGCTATCCATGGTACCAGCACAGCTAGAAGAGGTGAAGCGATCTGCTGCCAGGGCCGGCACTTTGTTGGCACTTACCCGAGCCAAAGCATGGACAGCTGACTTGGATCCGGTTGACCTTGCCAAAGGCTTTCCAAGCACACAAGAAAACGGGGCAGATTTTGATGATGCAGCCCTTAAAAGAGTGACAAGGGAGATGCGTCCTCTGGCGAGTCAGCTGGCAGAGGATGCTAACTTGACGGTTCACCGGTCTTATTATGATGCCAACAACAAACGGGTTAACGCTGTCATTCCGGAGGCGCAAAATCTTATTCCAGGAATCTGTAAGCACACTTATGCCCCTGACATTGATCTGTCAGAACTTATCAGTGAAGAAGCTATCTTTCAGGCCTTAACCCGGATTGACTGGACCACCGCAAACTTCCAGCCGCTAGGTGGGGAAGAGGAAGCTGAACCGACGCCAGATGACCCATCAACTTCGCAGCAACATGGTAATGAGACTTGATCCGGCAATTAGAGTGATGCTCCAGAAACCTTGTTCTGCTGGAAACACCATATTTTGGGCCTTCAAGCGCCTTGTAATAAGCTAGTGGAAATACTTTGATCCGTTGCCCTCGTGCAGCGGGATACACTTTGCGTTGATTTGTCATGAGAATTTCAGTACTGGCTTATGTATTTTTACAATATTATGCAATCCCTGTGTCTGCATACGGAAAATCTGTCCAGGCGGTTTACCACCGGACGGGTCAAAATATCCCACTTGGTAAGCAACTATGGTTGCAGCAAATAATAAATCATACTTGTGATATAAAACATTGTTGTCAGTTTACCAATTGTGATTTGAAGAAAGGTGAAAACCCAAACTCCACCGTACCATGTTGGTATATATATGATATAGATCCGGGTTGTGATGAACACCGGCCGATTGCTGGAGACAAAGCGTCAAAGCCAGACCGGTTTTGAAGGATGCCGGATTACCTTTAATTGTATACTTGAACAGAAGATTCGTAAGCCGTGCCGGGTTTAAAAAACTCCGGTTTAACGTAGACCTCACGAAAAATAAAAACTTGGCAGAAAAAAGCAAACAAAAAACTGTAGTCGAGGCTTTTCGAGGGCTGTCAGGCCCAAATCGAGGCTTTTCATGGGCTGCCAGGCCACTGAGTTAAACCATTTTGGCAAAGCCTTTTAAGATGGCCCTCCAACTAACCAATCATTGTTTTAACTTTGACAAGTTCAGGGTCTCAATGAGCGTAACTGTCAAACGTTCGAAGGGTCGTGCTAGGATTACCTGGATAGGAGTGGCTTACTTGATGAAGGTAGGTTAACCTGGGGTTTTAGGTGAATACATCAGGCTTCCAAGCCGTGGGTCGATACCCAGCTACAAGGGTCCTTTCAAACTCTTTGGTATTTGATGCAGAGAGCCCCCAAGTAACTTTGTGAGCTGTGCTCAATGGGTGCCTATGTTTGAGTTGTGCGTAGCAACAAGACTCTCTTTGGCCCCTTGGGTGTGAAGCTCCCAAGCTTTGTTGTGGCGTGATAGCCGCATCAAGAGGGTAGTAACGCTATGTTCTCTTTGGTGAACACACCTATGTTTGAACAGGGAGCCCCCAAGGCGTGATAGCCGCATCAATAGGGTAGTAACGCTATGTTCTCTTTGGTGAATACACCTATGTTTGAACAGGAAGCCCCCAAGTTAACAGATATTTGAAGGAAGAAAACGGCGGAGGCCCTGCTTGACAACAAGGATGCCGGTTTATTATATTGATCATAATATATACATTGTTGAAATATGTACATATGAAAAGCCTGCGACTTTAAGTGTAATAAGGCCGTAGGAGAGCTATGTTCCATGGCCGCCGGGTCTCCTCCTTAGAGCTACTTGAGTCTTCTCAAACATCAATGAGGTAGTATGATCCGTTGTGCAGATTTTTGCTGACCACAAAAGGCCCTTCCCAAGGTGGGGATAACTTGTGCATATCAGTCTGGTCTTGAATGAGCCAAAGTACCAAATCACCTTCTTGAAAGGTTCTTGTCTTAACCTGGCGGCTGTGATAACGCCGTAGGTCTTGTTGATAAATCACGGACCGAGCCAAAGCCATGTCTCGCTTCTCATCTAACAGGTCTAGCGCCTCTTGGCATGCTTGCTCGTTGTCCGCTTCAACATAATTCGCGACCCGGGGCGAGTCGTGACGAATATCACTTGGAAGGACAGCCTCAGCCCCATAGACCAGAAAAAGGGCGTATATCCCGTAGATCGGTTTGGGGTGGTATTTATGCTCCATAACACAGATGGTAATTCCTCCACCCAACAACCCGGCGTCCGCTTCAAAGGGACCATGAGCCGAGGCTTCATGCCCTTCAGGATTTCTTGATTTGCCCTCTCAGCTTGACCATTAGACTGGGGGTGAGCCATGGACTCTACATCAAGCCGGATGTGCTCTCGTTGGCAGAACTCCTCCATCTCACCTTTATAAAGGTTCGTACCATTATCTGTGATGATGCTATGTGGAAAGCCGAAACGGAAAATAATCTTTTTGAGAAATTGAACCGCCGTGGCTGCATCACATTTATTGATGGGCTCCGCTTCAACCCATTTGGTGAACTTGTCAACCGCCACCAACAGGTGGGGTCTTCATGTCATTAGAACGCTTAAAGGGTCCAACCATATCAAGACCCCAAGTGGCAAACGGCCAAGTGATGGGAATCATGCGTAACTCCTGAGCAGGAACATGAGCACGACGTGAAAATTTCTGACAAGCGTCACACCGCTTTACCAAGTCTTCCGCATCAGAATGAGCTGTCAACCAGTAGAACCCGTGTCGGAAAGCCTTAGCAACCAAGGACTTTGAGCTGGCATGGTGACCGCAATCCCCTTCATGGATTTCCCGTAGAATCTCTTGTCCTTCTTCAGGAGAAACACAATGTTGGAATACGCCTGAAACGCTAGAACAGCGCAACTCGCCATTGTGAACAACCATAGACTTGGACCGCCGGACTATTTGCCTGGCAAAAAGTTCATCTTCTGGTAATTCGCCCCGGTTCAGATACGCCAAATATGGAACCGTCCAATCCGGAGTGGCATGTAGAACGGCTACCAACTGGGCCTCCGGATCAGGAACAGCTAAATCCTCTTCTGTAGGCAACTTTACAGACGGGTTATGCAAGATATCTAGAAAGGTATTAGGTGGTACCGGTTTATGCTGAGATCCCAGTCGGCTTAGAGCATCTGCTGCTTCATTCTTGCGCCGGTCGATGTGCTCCACCTGATAACCCTTAAAGTGACCTGCTACAATATCCACCTCGCGCCTATAAGCCGCCATGAGCGGGTCTTTAGAATCCCAAGTACCAGAAACTTGTTGAGCCACCAGATCAGAATCTCCAAAGCATCGAACCCGGCTTAAGTTCATTTCCTTAGCTACACGAAGACCGTGGAGCAAGGCCTCGTGCTCCGCTGCATTGTTAGTACAAGGAAACATTAAGCGGAGAACATAACAAATCTTATCTCCTCGAGGGGAAGTGAGGACAACTCCAGCCCCCGAGCCTTCCAGCTGCCTGGATCCATCAAAGTAAATGGTCCAGTATGTATTATCCGGTTTGTCTTCTGGTGCCTGTAACTCGGTCCAATCATTGATGAAGTCCACAAGCGCTTGAGATTTGATAGCTGTTCGGGGTGTATACCTCAAACCATGGGGACCAAGCTCAATTGCCCACTTTGCAACCCGGCCAGTTGCCTCTCTATTCTGGATTATATCGCCCAAGGGAGCAGAACTGACCACTGTGATAGGATGACCTTGAAAATAGTGCTTGAGTTTCCTACTTGCCATGAAAACTCCATACACTAGCTTCTGCCAATGCGGATATCTTTGCTTTGATTCGATCAGCACCTCACTGATATAATAAACTGGTCGTTGAACCGGATATTCTTTTCCGGCCTCCTTACGTTCAACCACAATCGCCACACTGACCGCCCGGGCGTTGGTAGCTGCCGCTTCAATTCCTCGAATGCCGCATTGGTGGCGTCAGTCCAGACGAATTTATCTGTTTTCTTCAACATCTGATACAGGGGAATCGCCTTCTCTCTCCCAAACGGCTGATAAATCGGCTGAGGGCTGCAATCCGGCCCGCCAGACACTGAACATCATTGATACATGCTGATTTAGCCAAGGATGTGATTGCTTTGATCTTTTCCGGATTTTCCTCAATACCTCTGTTAGACACAAGAAAACCCAAGAGTTTGCCTGCCGGAACACCAAAAACACATTTGTCCGGGTTGAGCATCATTTTGTAAACCCGAAGATTGTCAAACGTCTCCTTGAGATCATTTATCAGGGTTTCCTGCTTCCTGGATTTCACCACTATGTCATCCACATAGGCATGAACATTACGCCCGATCTGCTTGTGAAGACAATTTTGCACACAACGCTGGTAGGATGCTTGGGCACTCTTGAGCCCAAAGGGCATAGAAACATAGCAGAAGGCTCCAAAGGGAGTGATGAAGGCCGTCTTCTCCTGGTCCTTAACTGCCATCTTAATCTGATGATAACCTGAATAAGCATCCAGGAAACTCAGGCGCTCACAACCCGCCGTTGCATCAATAATCTGATCAATACGCGGGAGAGCGAAAGGATCTGCTGGGCAAGCTTTATTCAAATCAGTGGAGTCCACACACATACGCCAAGTGCCATTTTTCTTAAGAACAAGCACCGGATTAGCCAACCATTCGGGATGAAACACTTCAACAATAAACCCAGCTGCCAGCAGCCGGGCTACCTCTTCGCCGATGGCCTTGTGTCTTTCTTCGTTAAAGCGGCGAAGGTACTGTTTGACCGGTTTAAACTTAGGATCAATATTTAGCGTGTGCTCAGCGAGTTCCCTTGGTACACCTGGCATGTCAGAAGGTTTCCATGCAAAGATGTCCCGGTTCTCACGGATGAACTCGATGAGCGCGCTTTCCTATTTCGGATCCAGATTTGTACTGGTACTAAACTGCTTGGATGAATCACCAGGGATGAAGTCAACGAGTTTAGTCTCATTAGCCGGTTTGAACGTTAGGTCCGGGTCATGCTCCGTTGTAGGCTTCTTTAGAGGGGTCATGTCCGCCGGATCAACATTGTCTTTATAGAATTTCAGCTCCTCCGTTGTACAAACCGATTCAGCATAGGCCGCTTCACCTTCCTCGCAATCCAAGGCAATCTTTCGACTCCCATGTACCGGGATCGTCCCCTTATAACCCGGCATTTTGAGCTGTAGATAAACATAACAGGGCCTCGCCATGAACTTCGCGTAAGCCGGCCGTCCAAATAGCGCATGATATGGACTCTGGATTTTCACCACCTCAAAGGTCAACGTCTCAGACCTGGAATCAAGCTCATCTCCAAACACAACTTCCAAAGCAATCTTCCCCACAGGGTATGCCGATTTACCTGGTACTACACCATGAAAAACAGTGTTTGACGGTTTAAGATTCTTATCTGTCAACCCCATGCGATGGAAAGTCTCATAATACAGGATGTTGATGCTGCTCCCTGCATCCATCAGAACCTTGGTAAACTTATAGCCCCCTACCTGAGGGGCTACCACCAAAGCTAGTTGACCCGGATTGTCAACCCGGGGTGGGTGATCCTCTCTGCTCCACACAATAGGCTGCTCCGACCATCGTAGATAATGTGGTACAGCCGGTTCAACAGTATTGACTGCCCTCTTGTGAAGTTTCTGATCCCGCTTGCACAAGCTGGTAGTGAACACATGATACTGTCCGCTGTTCAACTGCTTGGGGTGACTCTGGTAACCTGACTGTTGCTGATTCCCTTGGTTACTCTGCTGGTTATTACCATGGTTGTTCTGATGGCCCTGGTTGTTCTATAATCCAGAGCTTGAACCGCCGCCCCCATGGAAACCTGGGCCTGAACCGCCGGGTGGATCCTGATGTGATAATCTTTCCAAAGATGTGTGGCAGGGGCCTCCTTGGTTCCATGCTTCGGGCAGGGCTGGTTTAACAAACGCTCCAGATTCATGCGCGCTGGGGCGGTTTACCTTTGCGACGCTGCATATTTGTGTTAGCCACCAAATCTGAATTATCTGCTTTACGCTTACTGTTATTCCCATGGCCCCCTTGGTTGTGGTGCTGCCCTTTTGCACCGCCGTTCTTCTTTCCCTTCTCCGGTTTGTCCTCCTCTGAATCCGGATCCTTGGTATTATCTGAATCGGCATACTTAACTAAAGCGGCCATGAGTGTTGACATGTCGTTGCAATGACGTTTGAGCCTTCCCAACTTCTGTTTTAACGGCTTGAAATGGCAATTGCCCTCCAACGTTAATACTGCGGTATCTACATTAATACGATCTGACGAATGCAAAATCGTCGAGACTCGTTTAACCCAATGGGTCATGGACTCCCCTTCCTCTTGGACACAAGCGGCCACATCTACAATTGACATCGGCTGCTTGCACGTATCCTTGAAGTTCTGGATAAACCGGCGCTTTAATTCGGAGCATGAGTCGATAGAGTTGGTTGGCAAGCTCTTCAACCAAGTACGAGCTGTTCCTTCCAGCATCATGGTGAAATATTTAGCACAAACCGCCTCATCCACATCTAACATCTCCATTGCCATCTCATAGCTCTCCACCCACGCCTCTGGCTGCAAATCGGCGGTGTAATTTGGTACCTTACGAGGTCCCTTGAAATCCTTGGGCAATCGCACATTACGCAATGCGGGAGTTAAACATGGTACCCCTAGGGAACTGAACATTACCTCTGGCTCCACGGAGGCAGTGGGGTGAACCAGTGTATGATGCCGCGCTTCGTGTCAAGCTGTCAACTCGGCCCCCCGTCGTGCATGGCCGTGGTCCACAACATCTTGCGCATTAGCACCTCCCCCGGCCGGGTTGTTCCCCCGTGGCGAATTTCGGTGGCGTGCGCTACTGGATACGGCCGGTTCGTCCTCCACGTGTCTGCTATAACTCCGGCTTGGACAGGGAGTGGAATGAATCCTCTCACGGCTGTGTGAATACGCTTGCTGTTGATTCAGTGTTGTCTGAAGGAGATCCCTGGCCCGACGCGCTTCCACTGCTACTGGTGATTCGCCGTCGGTTGGGAGAGCTGCCAGGCGTGAAGCGGCGGCCACAATATTATCCAACGGGTTGGAATAATGCCCGGGCGGCGTTGATGATACAACGTTGTTCTGGTGAGGCAGGTTTGTTGCGCGTGGCTGAACCGGCGCTCCTGCTTCCGGTGCCCCCGCCCGGTTTGGCGCGGGTTGATTACCAGCTCCTGCACCTGGCGTGTTGAAAAGATTTTGTGGCTCATAAGCCGACGGGAGACGTGACCGGTACCTTCTTCTCATGACCTCTTCTGAAGCATTCTAATCTAGTCTAATCCGGTAAGCCTGTGCTTCCAACTCTGCCCGCTCTCTGGCCATCCTGGCGTTCTCTGCTGCCAGGTCCGCTTTAGCCTGGGCTATCTGATCTTTTACCTTTAGAATCTCCGCATTGTGTTGATCCTTGGCTGCTGCGTCTACCTCCGCGGACATCAGTGCCGCTAGAGCGTCGAACAAATCAGACAAGACTTGGGCCAGAGGCGGCGCCGAGCTTCCTGCACCTGCTGGCGTGGCCGTTGTTGAACCGTAGAGTAATGCTGCGGCGGTAGATAAATGAGCCGCCGGTCGTGTGCCGGCCATGAAGACAGTGGCCCGGTTTGGCAGACCGGGGGAATCCGGAATACTGTTGCCCTCGGATCCTCCCTCAATCCGGCCGTCGTACAACTGGTAGAGAGATTCGGTTTCTCCGGAAGACTCGTCATCACTGCGGACTATGTTTTCTCCATCGGAGATCGGTTCCTCCTCGTAACCCGAACCGTGGACAACACCCACGAAAACATGCCTGGCCTCAGGCTGAACCGGTGAAGAACTTGCGTGCCGAGCCGTCTCGATGATGTCAGTGCAGGTGTGCGGCTCGGGGGCCGGTTCGCCTATCTTGCCGATGAAGAAGTGAATCCCTCCAAAGGGGACCTGGTACCCGTATTCAATTGAATCAGCCTCAGGACCCCATCCTGCGTTGTCGATGTAGAGCTTGTCGCGGCGACTCTTCGTCATCCGGCCCACAGCGTATCCCTTCAGTCCATCGAAATTGCCCTTCAAGAACTCGAAACCATCGTGCGATAGCCCCACGGTGGGCGCCAACTGTCGTGGAATTGTCACGGCAGATGTCCTCATGGAAGGACTTAGTCGTGGAGCCATCACTACGGGTTAGCTTGAAGGGGTTAAACCGGACAAAGGGACACGAGAGTTTATACTAGTTCGGCCCCTTCGATGAAGGTAAAAGCCTACGTCTAGTTGTGATTGGTATTGCTGGGGTTTCGAAGACCAGGGAGCGAATCCGCTTTGTCTGGCTTTGAGTTGTTGTTTCCTATCCCTGAACCGCCACCGGGTCACCCCTTTATATATTCAGGAGGATCCCGGCCGGTCTACGGAGTCCCGAGGCTGGCTCATACAAGTGTCCGCCTCGGTCTCTTCTTTCTTATCTTACAATGCAAGTTTATACAATCATGGCGGTTTACTATCATGGGCCCTAAACCGCCTGTGGGCTCTGGGCCTCTAAGCTTCATCCGTAAAGCGCCATCTTCTGGGTTTCCTTAGGCTTCAGTATAACTGAAGGTGAACCGGCCCCTCCTGGGCGGTTTACCCTCAGTGGTTATATCTTCAACAAGGTGTGTTTTCCGAGATCCAATGAATTGTGGGTTTATGAACTTGATTATCTATGAATATTATTTGGTTTTTCTCTGAATTCTTACATGCATGATTTGATATCTTTGGAAGTCTCTTCGAATTATCGGTTTAGTTTGGCCTACTAGATTGATCTTTCTTGCAATGGGAGAATTGCTTAGCTTTGGGTTCAATCTTGCAGTGTCCTTTCCCAGTGACAGTAGGGACAGGAAGGCGCGTATTGTATTGTTTCCATCGAGGATAAAAAGATGGGGTTTATATCATATTGCTTGAGTTTATCCCTCTACATCATGTCATCTTGCTTAATGCGTTACTCTGTTCTTATAAAATTAATACTCTAGATGCATGCTGGATAGCGATCGATGTGTGGAGTAATAGTAGTAGATGCAGAATCGTTTCGATCTACTTGACACAGACGTGATGCCTATGTTCATGATCATTGCCTTATATATCTTCATAACTATGCACTTTTCTATCAATTGCTCGGCAGTAATTTGTTCACCCACCGTAATACATGATATCATGAGAGAAGCCACTAGTGAAACCTATGGCCCCCGGGTCTCTTTCTTATTATATTGCATCTCTTTTATTATCGCATCTCATTTACTATTTTGCAATCTTTACTTTCCAATATATACAACAAAATACCAAAAATATTTATCTTATTATCTCTATCAGATCTCACTTTCGCAAGTGATTGTGAAGGGATTGACAACCCCTTTATTGCGTTGGTTGCAAGGTTCTTGATTGTTTGTGCAGGTACTAGGTGACTTGTGCGTTGTCTCCTACTGGATTGATACCTTGGTTCTCAAAAACTGAGGGAAATACTTACGTTACTTTGCTCCATCACCCTTTCCTCTTCAAGGTAAAACCAACACATGCTCTAGAGGTAGCAAGATGCAGGTGTCATCAGTGAGTTTCAGTCCCCAGAGTGGCTGGCGAACCCGGTGGTCATGCCCAAGAAAGGCGGGAAGGAACACATGTGCGTTGACTTCACCAACCTTAACAAGGCCTGCCCTCAAGACCCGTTCCCGCTCTCGTGCATTGATCAGATCGTTGACTCCACCGCCGAGTGCGACTTGCTGTGTTTCCTAGATGCTTTCTCAGGTTACCACCAGATCAAGATGGCGGTGGAGGGCATAGAGAAGACGACTTTCTTAACCCCGTGCGGGGTGTACTGCTACACCTCCATGCTGTCCGGGCTGCGTAATGCCGGAGCGACCTTCTAGTGGCTGATGCGCATTGCTCTAGGCCAGCAACTCGGGAGTAATGCTAAGGCCTATGTTGACGACATTGTGGTGAAATCTCGGGAGGCAAGGACCCTCATTCAGGATTTGGAGGAGACTTTCACCAGCCTACACAAGGTAGACCCGCGGCTCAACCGGCATCCCCTCCGGCAAGCTGCTGGGTTTCCTCGTGTCACACAGGGGGATTGAGGTGAACCCGTAGAAGGTCAAAGCAATTGAAGACATGGACCCGCCACAGACTCTCAACGAAATGCGAAAACTCATGGGCTGCGTAACCTCACTGGGGCGCTTCATCTCCAAGCTGGGGGAGCGCGCCCTCCCGTTCTTCAAGCTAATGAAGAAGAAGGGGTCGTTCGAGTGGACTCCACAGGCCGACATGGCGTTTCAAGACCTCAAGAGATACCTGACCAGCCCAACGGTGATGGTGGCGCCTCGTCCTCTCGAGCCCCTGGTGCTTTACCTGGCCGCGACACCTCATTCCGCTAGCGGAGCGCTGGTGGCCGTCCGGGAGGAGTGCCAGGCCAAGAGCCTGCCACCCGATGCCGCGCATCCGGTCAGGATGGCGCATCACCAAGACGGCGCCCCTGAAGCCACAACAGAGCCAGCAATGACCGGGCACCACAAGACGGTGCTCCTAAGGTCGCGATAGCCCCGATAGGCGATCGAACTCCTGAGGTCCCCCAGCCTTAGGGAGTGCCCCAGCCTCAGGAGATGTTGGACTCCACCAACACTTCCACCCTCATCGAACACCCAATGTACTTCATCAACACGGTGTTGCAAGACGCGCGAGCACACTACCCCATGCCGCAGAAGCTTCTGCTCGCACTCCTCGTGGCCTCGTGCAAGTTACGCCACTATTTCCAAGGCCACCCCATCAAGGTCGTCTTAGCCTACCCACTAGAGAGGATACTCCGGAACCCCAATGCATCAGGAAGGGTCGCTGAGTGGAACATCGAGTTGTAGGCATTCCAGCTAGAGTTTAGCAACAACAGGGTCATCAAGGGAGCCGCACTTGCCGACATCGTGGTGGAGTGGACTGACGCCCCAGGGCCCGAAGCGGGTGAGGATCGGTCTCTCTTTCCAGGGAGTGAAGCACCAGACGGCTGGGTCATGTACTTAGACAACGCCTTTGCGTGTCATGGCGCGGGGGCTAGGGTTGTGCTCATTTCGCGCACCCAGGACAAGCTCTACTACGCTGTGTAGCTCTGCTTCTAGCGGGGCGAGAAGGTCTCCAACAACATCGCGGAATACGAAGGGTTGATCGCCTGCCTTAAGGCTGCAATGGCCCTGGGGGTGAAGCGCCTGAAGGAAATATGCCCTAGAGACAATAATAAAGTTGTTATTTATATTTCCTTATATCATGATAAATGTTTATTATTCATGCTAGAATTGTATTAACCGGAAACTTAGTACATGTGTGAATACATAGACAAACAGAGTGTCCCTAGTATGCCTCTACTTGACTAGCTCGTTAATCAAAGATGTTTAAGTTTCCTAGCCATGGACATGTGTTGTCATTTGATGAACGGGATCACATCATTAGAGAATGATGTGATGGACAAGACCCATCCATTAGCTTAGCATAATGATCATTCAGTTTTATTGCTATTGTTTTCTTCATAAATTATACATGTTCCTATGACTATGAGCTTATCCAACTCCCGAATACCAGAGGAACACCTTGTGTGCTATCAAACATCACAACGTAATTGGGTGATCATAAACATGCTCTATAGGTGTCTCCGATGGTGTTTGTTGAGTTGGCATAGATCGAGATTAGGATTTGTCACTCTGTGTATCGGAGAGGTATCTCTGGGCCCTCTCGGTAATGCACATCACTCTAAGCCTTGCAAGCATTGTGACTAATGAGTTAGTTGTGGGATGATGCATTACAGAACGAGTAAAGAGACTTGTCAGTAAAGAGATTGAACTAGGTATGAGGATACCGATGATCGAATCTCGGGCAAATAACATACCGATGACAAAGGGAACAACGTATATTGTTATGTTGTTTGAACGATAAAGATCTTCATAGAATATGTGGGAGACAATATGAACATCCAGGTTCTGCTATTGGTTATTGACCGGAGACGTGTCTCGGTCATGTCTACATAGTTCTCGAACTCGTAGGGTCCACACGCTTAACGTTTGGTGACGATCGGTATTATGAGTTTATGTGTTTTGATGTACCGAAGTTTGTTCGGAGTCCCGGATGAGATCTGGGACATGACGAGGAGTCATGAAATGGTCGAGACGTAAAGATCGATATATTGGAAGGCTATATTCGGACATCGAAAAGGTTCCGAGTGATTCAGGTATTTTTTGGAGTACCGGAGAGTTACGGGAATTCGTATTGGGCCTTAATGGGCCATACGGGAAAGGAGAGAAAGGCCTCAAGGGTGTCCGCGCCCCTTCCCCATGGACTGGTCCGAATTGTACTACGGAAAGGGGGCGCCCCCATCCTTCCTTCTCATTCTCCCTTCCCTTTTTCCTATTCCATGTGGGAGGTGGAATCCTACTAGGACTAGGGAGTCCTAGTAGGACTCCACACTTTGGGCGCGCCCTATGAGGGCCGGCCTCCTCCTCCCTCCATCCTTTATATGTGTGGCCAGGGGGCACCCCATAGACACACAAGTTGATCATTGATCCCTTAGCCGTGTGTGGTGCCCCCTCCACCATAATCCACCTTGGTCATATCATCGTAGTGCTTAGGCGAAGCCCTGCGACGGTAGCTTCATCATCACCGTCATCACGCCGCCGTGCTGATGAAGCTCTCCCTCGATACTCAGCTGGATCGAGAGTTCGTGGGACATCACCGAGCCGAACGTGTGCAGATCACGGAGGTGCCGTACTTTCGGTACTAGGATCGGTCGGATCATGAAGACGTACGACTACATCAACCACGTTGTCATAACGCTTCTGCTTACGGTCTACGAGGGTACGTGGACAACACTCTTCCCCTCTCGTTGCTATGCATCACCATGATAGATCTTGCGTGTGCGTAGGATTTTTTTTTGAAATTACTGCGCTCCCCAACAGTGGCATCCGAGCCAGGTTTATGCGTAGATGTTATATGCACAAGTAGAACACAAAGGAGTTGTGGGCATGGGTATATACATATTGCTTGTCGTCACTAGTTGATTCTTAATTCGGCGGTATTGTTGGATGAAGTGGCCCAGACCGACATTACGCGCACGGTTACGCGAGACTGGTTCTACCGACGTGCTTCACACACAGGTGGCTGGTGGGTGTCAGTTTCTCCAACTTTAGTTGAATCGGATTCAATGAACAGGGTTCTTTCTAAAGATCAAAAAGCAATCACTATACCGCGTTGTGGTTTTTGATGCGTAGGTAAGAACGGTTCTTGCTCAGCCCGTAGCGGCCACGTAAAACTTGCAACAACAACGTAGAGGACGTCTAACTTGTTTTTGCAGGGCATGTTGTGATGTGATATGGTCAAGACATGATACTAAATGTTATTGTATGATATGATCATATTTTGTTAAAGTTATCAGCAACTGGCAGGAGCCTTATGGTTGTCTCTTTATTGCATAAGATGCAAACGCCATATAATTGCTTTACTTTATTGCTACGCGATAGCAATAGTTGCAAATGCAATAGTTGGTGAGATGACCATGTGACGACACGTTGATAGAGATCAAGATGATGGAGATCATGGTGTCATGCCGGTGACGATAGAGATCATGACGGTGTTTTGGAGATGGAGATCAAAGGCACAAGATGATGATGGCCATATCATGTCACATATTTTGATTGCATGTGATGTTTATCCTTTATGTATCTTATTTTTCTTAGTTCGATGGTAGCATTATAAGATGACCTCTCACTAAATTTCAAGGTATAAGTGTTCTCCCTGAGTATGCACCGTTGTGACAGTTCGTCATGCCAAGACACCACGTGATGATCGGGTGTGATAAGCTCTACGTTCACATACAACGGGTGTAAGCCAGTTTTACACACGTGGAATACTTAGGTTAAACTTGATGAGCCTAACATATGCAAACATGGCCTCGGAACATTGGAGACCGAAAGGTCGAGCGTGAATCATATAGTAGATATGATCAACATAGTGATGTTGACCATTGAAAACTACTCCATCTCACATCATGATCGGACATGGTTTAGTTGATTTAGATCACGTGATTATTTAGATGACTAGAGGGATGACTATCTAAGTGGGAGTTCTTAAGTAATATGATTAACTGACTTTAATTTATCATGACCTCAGTCCTGATAGTATTTGCATATCTATGCTGTAGATCAATAGCTTGCGATGTAGCTCCCCGTTTATTTATTGATATGTTCCTAGAGAAAAATAAGTTGAAAGATGATAGTAGCAATGATGCGGACTGGGTCCATGATCTGAGGATTATCCTCATTGCTGCACAGTAGAATTTTGTCCTTGATGCACCGCTAGGTGACAGACCTATTGCAGGAGCAGATGCACACGTTATGAACGTTTGACAAAGCTCGGTATGATGACTACTTAATAGTTTAGTGCACCATGCTTTATGGCTTAGAACCGGGACTTCAAAAACGTTTTGAACGCCATGGAACATATAAGATGTTCTAAGAGTTGAAATTGGTATTTCATACTCATGCCCGTGTCAAGAGGTGTGAGACCTCTGACAGTACTTTGCCTACAAGGTGGAGGAGAATAGCTCAACCAGTGAGCATGTGCTCAGATTGTCTGGGTACTACAATTTCTTGAATCAAGTGGGAGTTAATCTTCCAGATAAGATAGTAATTGATAAAATTCTCTAGTCACTATCACCAAGTTACTAGAACTTAGTGATGAACTATAATAGGCAAGGAATGGCGAAAGTAATTCCCAAGCTCTTCGAGATGCTGAAATCGGTGAAGGTAGAAATCAAGAAATAGCATCAAGTGTTGATGGTTAACAAGACCACTAGTTTCAAGAAAAGGGCAAATGGAAAGAAAGAGGAACTTCAAAGAGGAAAGGCAAGCAAGTTGTCACTCCCATGAAGAAGCTCAAAGCTAGACCCAAGCCTGGAACCGAGTGCTTCTACTGCAAAGGAAATGGTCACTGGAAGTGGAACTGCCCTAGATACTTGGCGGATAAGAAGATGGCAAAGTGAACAAAAGTATATATTTAATATACATGTTATCGATGTGTACTTTACTAGTGTTTATAACAACACCTCAGTATTTGATACTGGTTCAGTTACTAAGAGTAGTAACTCGAAACGGGAGTTGCAAAATAAACAGAGACTAGTTAAGGGCGAGGTGATGATGTGAGTTGGAAGTGATTCCAAGGTTGATAAGATCACCATCGCACACTCCCTTTATATTTGTGATTAGTGTTGAACCTAAAATAAATGTTATTTGGTGTTTGCGTAAAGCATACTATGATCGGATCATGTTTATTGCAATACGATTATTCATTTAAGTCAAGGATAATTGTTATTATGTTTACATGAATAAAACCTTCTGAGGTCATACACCCAAGGTGAATGGTTTATTGAATCTCGATCGTAGTAATACACATATTCATAATATTGAAGCCAAAAGATGCAAAGTTAATAATGATAGTGCAACTTATATGTGGCACGACCATTTAGGTCATATTGGTGTAAAGCGCATGAAGAAACTCCATACTGATGGGCTTTTTGAATCACTTGATTATTAATCATTTGATGCTTGCGAACCATGCCTCGTGGGCAAGATGACTAAAATTCCATTCTCGGGAACAATGGAGCAAGCAACCGACTTATTGGAAATAATACATACTAATGTATGCAATCCGATGAGTGTTGAGGCTCGCGGCGGGTATCATTATTTTCTGATCTTCACAGATGATTTGAGCAGATATGTGTATATCTACTTGATGAAACATAAGTCTGAAACATTTGAAAAGTTCAAAGAATTTCAATGTGAAGTGGAAAATCATTGTAAGAAGAAAATAAAGTTTCTGCGATCTAATCGTGAGGAGAATATTTGTGTTACGAGTTTGGTCTTCATTTGAAACAATGCGGAATAGTTTCGCAACACACGCCACCTGGAACACCACAGCGTAATGGTGTGTGCGAACGTCATAACCATACTTTATTAGATATGGTGCAATCTATGATGTCTCTTACCAATTTATCACTATTGTTTTGGGGTTATGCATTAGAGACAGCTGCATTCACGTTAAATAGGACACCATCTAAATCTGTTGAGACGACACCATATGAACTATGGTTTAGCAAGAAACCTAAGCTGTCGTTTCTTAAAGTTTGGGGCTATGATGCTTATGTGAAAAAGTTTCAACCTGATAAGCTCGAACCCAAATCGGAGAAATGCATCTTCATAGGATACCCAAAGGAAACTGTTGGGTACACCTTCTATCATAGATCCGAAGGCAAGATATTCATTGCTAAGAATGGATCCTTTCTAGAGAAGAAGTTTCTCTCGAAAGAAGTGATTGGGAGGAATGTAAAACTTGATGAGGTAATTGTAACTTCTCCCGAATTGGGAAGTAGTTCATCACAGAAATCAGTTCTAGTGATTCCTACACCAATTAGTGAGGAAGTTAATGATGATGATCAAGAAACTTCAGATCAAGTTACTACCAAACCTTGTAGGTCAACCAGAATACGTTCCGCGACAGAGTGGTATGGTAATCCTGTTCTGGAGGTCATGTTACTTGACCATGACGAACCTACGAACTATGAGGAAGCGATGATGAGCCCAGATTCCGTGAAATGGCTTGAAGCCATGAAATCTGAGATGAGATCCATGTATTAGAACAAAGTATGGACTTTGGTTGACTTGCCCGTTGATCGGTGAGCCATTAATAATAAATGGATTTTCAAGAGGAAGACGAACACTGATAGTAGTGTCACTATCTACAAAGCTCGAGTTGTCGCAAAAGGTTTTCGACAAGTTCAAGATGTTGACTATGATGAGATTTTCTCACTCGTAGAGATGCTTAAGTCTGTCCGAATCATGTTAGCAATTGCCACATTTTATGAAATCTGACAAATGGACGTCAAAACTGCATTCCTTAATGGATTTCTTGAAGAAGAGTTATATATGACGCAACAAGAAGGTTTTGTCAATCCTAAAGGTGCTAACAAAGTGTGCAAGCTCCACCAATCCATCTATGGACCGGTGCAAGCATCTTGGAGTTGGAATATATACTTTTATAAAGTGATCAAAGCATATGGTTTTATACAGACTTGCGGTGAAGCGTGTATTTACAAGAAAGTGAGTGGGAGCACTACAACATTTCTGATAAGTATATGTGAATGACATATTGTTGATCGTAAATAACGTATAATTTTCTAGAAATCATAAAGGAGTGTTTGAAAAGAGTTTTTCAAAGAAAGACCTCGATGAAGCTACTTACATATTGTGCATCAAGATCTATAGAGATAGATCAAGATGCTTGATGTATTTTCAATGAGTAAATACCTTGACAAGATTTTGAAGTACTTCAAAATGGAAAAGTCAAAGGAGTTCATGCCTGTGTTGCAAGGTGCGAAGTTGAGTAAAGACTCAAAACCCGACCATGGTAGAAAATAGAAAGAGAATGAAAAGTCATTCCCTATGCCCCAGTCATAGGTTCTATAAAGTATGCTATGTTGGGTACCAGACCTATTGTGTACCTCACCATAAGTTTGGCAAGAGGTTACAATAGTGATCTAGGAGTGGATCACTGGACAACGGTCAAAAATATCCTTAGTGGAAAAAGGAAATGTTTCTCGGTAATGTAGGTGACAAAGAGTTCATCGTAAAGAGTTACATCGATGCAAGATTTGACACCGATCTGGATGACTCTAAGTCTCGATCTAGATATATATCGAAAGTGGGAGCAATTAGCTAGAGCACCTCCGTGCAAAGCATTGTAGACATAGAAAATTTGCAAAATACATACGGCTCTGAATGTGGCAGACCCGATGACTAAATTTCTCTCACAAGCAAAACATGATCACTCTTTGGGTGTTAATCACAAGCGATGTGAACTATATTATTGACTCTAGTAAACCCTTTGGGTGTTAGTCACATGGAGATGTGAACTAATCACATAAAGATGTGAACTATTGGTGTTAAATCACATGACGATGTGAACTAGATTATTGACTCCAGTGCAAGTGGGAGACTGGAGGAAATATGCCCTAGAGGCAATAATAAAGTTGTTATTTTTATTTCCTTATATCATGATAAATGTTGATTATTCATGCTAGAATTGTATTAACCGGAAACTTAGTACATGTGTGAATACATAGACAAACAGAGTGTCCCTAGTATGCCTCTGCTTGACTAGCTCGTTAATCAAAGATGGTTAAGTTTCCTAGCCATGTACATGTGTTGTCATTTGATGAACGGGATCACATCATTAGAGAATGATGTGATGGACAAGACCCATTCGTTAGCTTAGCATAATGATCGTTCAGTTTTATTGCTACTGTTTTCTTCATAACTTATACATGTTCCTCTCACTACGAGATTATGCAACTCCCGAATACCGGAGGAACACCTTGTGTGCTATCAACCGGCACAACGTAATTGGGTGATTATAAAGATGCTCTATAGGTGTCTCCGATGCTGTTTGTTGAGTTGGCATAGATCGAGATTAGGATTTGTCACTCTACGTATCAGAGAGGTATCTCTGGGCCCTCTCGGTAATGCACATCACTCTAAGCCTTGCAAGCATTGTGACTAATGAGTTAGTTGTGGGATGATGCATTACGGAACGAGTAAAGAGACTTTTCAGTAACGAGATTGAACTAGGTATGAGGATACCGACGATCGAATCTCGGGCAAGTAACATACCGATGACAAAGGGAACAACGTATATCGTTATGCCGTTTGACCGATAAAGATCTTCGTAGAATATGTGGGAGACAATATGAACATCCAGGTTCCTCTTTTGGTCATTGACCGGAGACGTGTCTCGGTCATTTCTACATAGGTCTCGAACCCGTAGGGTCCACACGCTTAACGTTCGGTGACGATCGGTATTATGAGTTTGTGTGTTTTGATGTATCAAAGTTTGTTCGGAGTCCCGAATGAGATCGGGGACATGACGAGGAGTCTTGAAATGGTCGAGACGTAAAGATCGATATATTGGAAGGCCATATTCGGACATCAGAAAGGTTCCGAGTGATTCAGTTATTTTTCGGAGTACCGAAGAGTTATGGGAATTCGTATTGGGCCTTAATGGGCCATACGGGAAAGGAGAGAAAGGCCTCAAGGGTGGCCGCGCCCCTTCCCCATGGACTGGTCCGAATTGGACTAGGGAAAGGGGGCGCCCCCTTCCTTCCTTCTCCTTCTCCCTTCCCTTTTTCCTATTCCATGTGGGAGGTGGAATCCTACTAGGACTAGGGAGTCCTAGTAGGACTCCACACTTTGGGCGCGCCCTATGAGGGCCGGCCTCCTCCTCCCTCCATCCTTTATATACATGGCCAGGGGGCACCCCATAGACACACAAGTTGATCATTGATCCCTTAGCCATGTGCGGTGCCCCCTCCACCATAATCCACCTCGGTCATATCATCGTAGTGCTTAGGCGAAGCCCTGCGACGGTAGCTTCATCATCACCGTCATCACGCCGTCGTGCTGATGAAGCTCTCCCTCGACACTTAGCTGGATCGAGAGTTCGCGGGACATCACCGAGCCGAACGTGTGCAAATCGCGGAGGTGCCGTACTTTTGGTACTAGGATCGGTCGGATCGTGAAGACGTACGACTACATCAACCGCATTGTCACAACACTTCCGCTTACGGTCTACAAGGGTACGTGGACAGCACTCTTCCCCTCTCATTGCTATGCATCACCATGATAGATATTGTGTGTGCATAGGATTTTTTTGAAATTACTGCGTTCCCCAACAATGCCTCACCATCAAGGGCGACTCCCAGCTCCTCATCAACTTTTCCAACAAGGTGTACGAGCCGAAGGACGAGCACATGGAGGCATACCTCGCGGAGGTACGCTAAATGGAGAAGCTATTCTTGTGCCTAGAACTACAGCACGTGCCCTGTCGGGGATATACCCCGCGGCGTAAACCGGCCGGAAGTGTAAACCGGCCGGACTGGATGACTCACTGGTAACCCGCCCGGAGCTTGGCAGTTCACGGGCTACCCGCCTGGTCTTGGCGGTTCATTAGTAACCCGGCGGGCGGGTCAGATGGATGACGAGGCCCATGGCCCAGAAGGCCGGTTCACGTTTAATGGTGGGCCGGTTTATGAGAAAAGCACAAGGAATATTCCCTTACAAAGGAGGCAAGACTAGGACTCCAATTGTAATAGAGTAATCCTAGTCCTAATAGGACTAGTCATGTAAACCGCCCCTTCAACATATATAAGGAGGGGTAGGGCACCCCAAGAGGAGAAGATTCACAAGTTCCACAAGTTGGACAAGTTAGGTTTAGACAATAGCTCTCGAGATAGAGCACTCTTGTAACCGTGATCATCATCATCAATATCAATGAAGCAGGATGTAGGCTTTTACCTCCACCGTGAGGGGCCGAACCTGGGTAAAACATCGCGTCTCTCATCCCGCTCAACCCCTCTCAAGCTACCACATAGATGCGTTGGCCTCGCGACTAAGTCCTGACACTAAGGACATCTGTCGTGACAATTCCACGTCAGTTGGCGCCCACCGTGGGGCCTGCGCACGGTGATGTTGAGTTCTTGGAGGGATCTCTCCAGGGATCGAGAAGTTTGCAATTTTCCGGATGAGCCGGTTTGGAAGGGTGTGCATCAACTTCAGTTCATCAAAACAGATTTTAGATCTGTGAGATTTAAGGTTCAAGAAAATTAGGGCTACAACTTGTCCATCGCTGTCGTCGGGCAATCTGCCGATTTATGAGGCCAACATGAATCTAATCCTCGCGTCATGGTGCAATCGGAGGGACGTGATCAAATTTCCTCGGCGATTGTTGTGCGTGGCATCTAGCGATCCATCAAGTCGTCAATTCATCAATGATCCGAAGCCAGATCGATGTTGGAAATACCGTGTGCAAGAGACCGAAACTGACAGGAGTTGTGTACGCGTACCAATCACTGAGTTTGCGGCTCCAATATCCCATATATTTTTCTACTATCAATACATTGACCAAGTCCAGGCAGAGGACAAGCTAAATCAGCCGAGTTCGAAATAAAATAAGAAAGGAAAGGATACGCCAGGAGATAGATCCGCCGCTGGAGCAGCCTGTCCAGCACAGTCAAAACCAAAATAGCAACAAGCATTGTTTCCTATCTGAAGCAGGAGTCACGTGATGCCAGAGACAGCTGGGGGAAATTACTATTACTAGTAGTATTAATCCAGTCAGATTTGAGCCCAAGTTCAAAAGGCAAAATCAAAGATGTGTGCGAAAACCGAAGTCAAGTCATCAGCTACTACTCCATTATCCATTGGTACGTGTGAAGGCACTAGTACTTGCGCTAGTACAGAGTGCTAGTCAAACCTTTTGCTTTTTACCAACATGTGCTACGTCCAGCAAGATCTATCATTGGTTGCGAAAGTTGCTCAGGCTGATTAAAAAAAAGGAGCAGCTGCCTTGTCCATCATTGGAAAGAAAGAGGAAGAGAAAGACAGAATAACAGCCATGCATGGCACATCTACACTGATATTTGGTCCGATCAAATTCTAGCCTGCGCACGGATCATTTGTCATCCGGATAAATCAGGTGATATTCATCCGAGTCTACTTTTAACACATATTGTTTTTTGTCAAAAAACAATCTATTTTTGCTGCAATGTTTTTATGCAGGATAATTATTTATGACAAATGTATTGTTATACCGCGGACATGGAGCGCGTGCTAGCATAGTTTTGAAGTGGCGTTCTTCCGAGCCATGTTGCTCGACGGATACACATGCAAATCGCCGCCCCCGCTGTTCGGTTTACATCCGTCCACGCATGCGGCCGACTCATTGTCCGCGCCGGTTTACAAACATCACGGCCGACTCACCCGTCTGCACCGGTTTACAACACTGTGGCCGGTTCACCCGTGATTAATTTCAGCTTTATATAGGTATCATCAACTTCATGGCGGGTTATTTCCGGCCTAAACACATCAGGTGACACCCATATGAAATATATTTGATTAGCACATATTATTTTTATCAAAGAGCAGTTTATCTTTGCCTTGGTCTGCAATATTGTTTATGCAGGGCAATTGTTCATTACAAATGAGGCGTTATGTTACGGGCACGGAGCACGCGCTAGCAACGTTCTGCACCGGTGTTTCATCCGTGTCCTACCACCCGGTGAATGAACGTGAGAAGGTCGCCGTCCCCGTGGCCCGGTTTACATCAGCTTGCCGGGACCGCGCCCGTTATTAACTCGCCCGTCCGAGCCGGTTTACGACACCGGTGCCGATCTTCCCCGTCCGCACCAGTTTACAATGCCGCGGCCGACTCATCTGTCCGAGCTGCCTCTGATGTTGCGGTCGTCCTTGTCGTCCGTCTCTCGCGGCCTGGTCTACATC
This sequence comes from Triticum urartu, assembly GCF_003073215.2. Classification (NCBI taxonomy): domain Eukaryota; kingdom Viridiplantae; phylum Streptophyta; class Magnoliopsida; order Poales; family Poaceae; genus Triticum; species Triticum urartu. Next base: position 440,496,963 of record NC_053026.1, on the reverse strand, counting down.
AACATACCGGGCCGCACCTGTCTGCATGAGCTGTTTCTTGAGTATGAATATGGGTAACCCGCCTTTCTTCCCACAAATTGGAGGCAAAATATCATCAACCGTCGTCTGCACTGGATGGTTCAATGGACATGCACACAAGTCACCGCTACTACAGTTTGGTTAAACTTCAAGGAGCCAGTTGGAAGGAACCATTGGCCGAGTTGCTGACACGGCTCATACGGGATCATTTATAACCCGCCGCAGTCACCTCAACCTTCTGTGGATTCACATCGTGCTGTCAACACCAATGATATACAAGTTATGCCGGTTTATATCACGGTCAAATATGGAGAATCTCAAGCCAACTCCTCGAGTCACCTTGAGACTTGGGGGCTACAATGATATGACTTAGAAAATGTTGCCGGTTTTCAGTGAAGTTAAGAACCCCAATACGTTGGAGGGAAAGATAACACGGTCCCGGATTCACATCGTGCTGTCAGAAGGTTTCCGGATTAGAAAGTATATGACAGTTACAAAATCCCGGCTCAATGAAGAAGTTTCGGGTCATCAGAAAAGGATTCCGGTTTACAATCCGGTACAAGGGAAATTTGTTCTCCAATAAAGCTCTGAAGCTCTCAAATCCGGTTTAAGAATTTCCGGTTCAAAAAGGAATTAACTTCTCGCAAGTTCAAGTTTAAAGGCCATCAGAAAATTTTCCGGCTGAAAATGAAGATTCCGGTTTAAAATCCGGTTTAAGGGAAAGATGTCTCCCACAAAGCTTTGAAGCTCTCAATATCCGGTTCAAGATCCCGGTTCAAGAAGAATTTATCTCTTGCAAAAAGTTAAAAATTGCCAAAGAGGACCTGCTGCCATGATGCGCGGTTCAAACATGGGTATCCCGCCTTACTAGCCTGACATATTATTGATCACATGGGGGCTTCTGCTTCATAAAGCTAGGTCTCTGTTCTTTTACATCATGTGTGGTTACACGGAGTTGTTCTAAAGAGGCCTCCGGTTTACCCCTTGAGTTTGCTTTTTAAAAGAATTGTGTTATATCACTTGGAGGATTGGTCGTGTCCGAACCAATACCATACCTCTTGATAGGCGAGAGCCACCAGATCACTTGGGGACTTGGTCACGTCTGAACCACTCATGCCTCTTGATCGGCCTAAGGCCACAGAATCACTTGGGGGCTTGGTCGAACCCGAACCATCGCCATGCCACTTGGTCGGCATAAATGCCACGGTTTCATTTGGGGACCTGGCTGACTAGAACCATAGTTACACCTAACGGGAGCTTGGTCGAGTTCGGCCATGGTAACGCCATTTGATCAGCTCAAATAAACCTTTTTTGCAAACGGTTTTGTCATTGCTTTTTCTTCGCACTTTTCTTTGAAAGATATTTCTTTCTTTTTATTGTGTTTTTTAAACCGACAAAGTTTTCAACCAATCAATTGACAGAACACAGTTCACGTCAATCCGGAGACTATTTGCCGGTTTGATCCTTATTGTTAACATCCTCTTATGGATTAAACCGGTGTTTATCACAGCCTGGCACGGTTTTATCATAAACCGGCACAATATGGAAGGAGTTATCAGTACTCAAGATTTGGGTTATCACCCTTACTACAAAAAGTTGGTAAAACCAACAACGTGATTCAATGTCACAGGTATGATATATTTGATTATTCTTAAGTGCAGCCTTGGTTATAAACCCGGGTTATATGTTGGGCATTATGACCCGTCCGGCGGTAAACCGCCAGGACACTTTAAACTTGTTGTATGCAGAGGTTTGTTAAACCGGCCTGGTTTTGGACTATAAGTCGCCAGTATATATATTTGGATTGCGCCATTGGAATCATGTGTTTATAAATCATTGGGTCATATTATTCATTATGATATTGAATGAATAAGGTTTTCACCGGATTATATTATCTTGAATAGCCAACATGGCTGGATTTTTATGGTTATTAATAACCGGTATTATTGAGTTTTCAAAGTCGCTTTAGCGCAATGGCTATTATTTTATCAAAGGATATGATTTATTTTACAATGGAAGGAATAGTCCCGAGTTGCTGCAGGCTTACAACCCGGCACTTGGGGGCTACATTATTCAAATCAAGATTACATGCAAGTCTCATGTCGCTGCAAGCATGCATCATGACACTTGGGGGGTAATGCAAAGTCATTTTTACTAGTCTTATTAAAAACCCGACTCATCATATTATAATGAGCCGGCCCTTGGGGGCTACCAATTGCTCCTGTCAACAATTCAAGGTACACAAGTTTTCGTCCATAATATTGAAGGATCCATTGCTCAGTTGGTAAAGCACAAAGCTCTTAACCTTGTGGACGTGGGTTCAAGCCCTACGACGGAAGCTACATTATAATATGTTATTTTCATTAAAGTATATATATCAAGTCCCGGTTCAGTATTATCTTACTAAGCCGGCCCTTGGGGGCTACACGTTGCTGTTCAAAGTTTACAAGATTATATTTACAAAGTCCCTGCTCATTATTGCATAATGACCCGGCCCTTGGGGGCTACACTGGTTGAAGTTTTTATGAGCATCAAGCAATTACAAGTCCCAGGTTGCTGCAAACATGATAACCCGGCACTTGGGGGTTACATATATGGAGTATTCAGTTTATATAATTGAGATGAACAAACCGGATTTCTTCAAGGTTGAAACACTTATTGGAGCAAGTCTTAAGTTATCACTATGTTCTCCTCTTAAGACTTGGGGGCTACAGGTATTATGCATATAAAGGAGGAACATCTTCATTTTATCAGTTTTGAGCAAATCAGGAAGATCAATTACATGACCCGGTGTCGACAACAATTATGACCCGGTGCCATCAATATTTATAAACCGGCCATTTTGGTAATATTAAACCGGCAAGTTTTACATCTTCAAACCGGCTGAATATCAGATAAGTATTTTCAGACCCATATTTCTTATACCGGCACTTTGGGAGCTGAGTCAAAGGAGTTATTCTTCACAATATTTCTCGGTGACAAACCAATGTCGGCAAATTGATTATGAAGCTGGACTGTTGACCCGGATTTCCCAAAAGGAGGAAATAACAAGGACTTAAGGATGATCAGGTACCGGTTTACAAAAATTCTTAACCCGGAGCATAACCTGTCAAATTTGTTCTTGTGTTTATTTTGCAGCATAAGTTTACCATGAATAAATCCAAGCTAAACTTGGGGGCTAATGTCGGGGATATACCCCACGGCGTAAACCGGCCGGAAGTGTAAACCGGCCGGACTGGATGACTCACTGGTAACCCGCCCGGAGCTTGGCGGTTCACGGGCTACCCGCCCGGTCTTGGTGGTTCATTAGTAACCCGGCGGGCGGGTCAGATGGATGACGAGGCCCATGGCCCAGAAGGCCGGTTCACGTTTAATGGTGGGCCGGTTTATGAGAAAAGCACAAGGAATATTCCCTTACAAAGGAGGCAAGACTAGGACTCCAATTGTAATAGAGTAATCCTAGTCCTAATAGGACTAGTCATGTAAACCGCCCCTTCAACATATATAAGGAGGGGCAGGGCACCCCAAGAGGAGAAGATTCACAAGTTCCACAAGTTGGACAAGTTAGGTTTAGACAATAGCTCTCGAGATAGAGCACTCTTGTAACCGTGATCATCATCATCAATATCAATGAAGCAGGATGTAGGCTTTTACCTCCACCATGAGGGGCCGAACCTGGGTAAAACATCGTGTCTCTCATCCCGCTCAACCCCTCTCATGCTACCACATAGATGCGTTGGCCTCGCGACTAAGTCCTGACACTAAGGACATCTGCCGTGACAATTCCACGACATGCCCCGTGGCACAAACAAGGAAGCGAATGATATCGCCAAGAGGGCGTCAAGGCGTCAGCCCCAGGAGCCCGGTGTCTTCGAGGAGCGGCTCTTCAAGTCTTTAGTGCCTGTGAAGGTCTCCGCTCGTGAAAATCTCACGTAATAATGAGTGGGGTTGTACATGCCCCGGAGTCTCCGGAGGGCCGCCCTCGGGCCTCAGGGGCTCCATCCCACGTCCTAGTGGCATCACTTAGCTACGCGCTGGTGAGAAGAGTAGACTAGGTGCCGGACGCGACTATTCATTTGCTTTCTGTAGCTGGTTGCAGCCTTTTTGTGAAATTTGGAGTTCTGGCGTTTCTCGATTGCTTGGTGGAGCCCCTTTTTCTCTACTTCTTCGCTCGCTTCTTTGTTTTGCGTCAGGGAGGACGGCAGTTACCCTATGATCTCCCTCGTGCGCCCCCGCGGGGGCTGGGCAGGTGTGTGTGCGCGCTGGGCTAGCCCAAACCACATACACACCTCGCCAAAGCCTTGTTGATAACGCACAAGTATAGGGAATCGTTTGTAGCCTTCTTTGATAAATAAGAGTGTCGAACCCAACGAGGAGCTAAAGGTAGAACAAATATTCCCTCAAGTTCTATCGACTACTGATACAACTCTACGCACGCTTGACGTTCGCTTTACCAGAAACAAGTATGAAACTATTTTGCAAGGATAAAACTACAAGTACTTTGCGAGAATAAAACCACGGATAAATTGGAAGGTAATAAAAGTGGAAAGCTTTTGTCAATAAGAAAGTCATTTGTCCCTAGGCAATCGATAACAAGTACTGGTAATCATTCTTGTAACTTTATATGAGGGAGAGGCATGAGCTAACATAATTTCTCTAGTTGGATCATATGCACTTATGATTGGAACTCTAGCAAGCATCCGCAACTACTAAAGATCATTAAGGTCATGAAACCTAGCCATAGCATTAAGTATCAAGTCCTCTTTATTCCCATACGTCATACCCCACCTACTCGGGTTTAAGTTTATGTCACTCTCGCAACCCACCGTAAGCAAACCATGAACGTATTGCAACACCTTACAGCAGGGGCCCCACACGTTTATGCGAGACGGAGGGCACCGTAGGACAGTGATATGTCTCCAACGTATCTATGATTTTTGATTGTTCCATGCTATTATATTATCTATTTTGGATGTTTAATAGGCTTTAATATGCACTTTTATATTATTTTTGGGACTAACCTACTAACCGAAGGCCCAGTGCAAACTGCTGTTTTCTTGCCTATTTCAGTGTTCCACAGAAAAGGAATATCAAACGGAATCCAAACGGAACGAAACCTTTGTGAGGATCTTTTTTGGAACAAACGCAATCTAGGAGACTTGGAGTTGAGGTCAAGGAAGCAACGAGGCGGCCACGAGGTAGGGCGGCGCGGCCAAGGGGGTAGGCGCGCCCCCATCCTCGTGGGCCCCATGGAGCTCCACCGACCTACTTCTTTCGCCTATATATACTCTTATACCCTAAAATTATCCAGGGACGCCACAAAACCACTTTTCCATCGCCGCAACCTTCTGTACCCGTGAGATCCCATCTGGGGACCTTTTTCGGCGATCTGCCGGGTGGGGGATTCGATCACGGAGGGCTTCTACATCAACACCATAGCCTCTCCAATGATGTGTGAGTAGTTTACCACAGACCTTTGGGTCCATAGTTATTAGCTAGATGGCTTCTTCTCTCTCTTTGGTTCTCAATACAAAGTTCTTGGAGATCTATTCGATGTAATACTTTTTGAGGTGTGTTTGCCGAGATCCGATGAATTGTGGGTTTATGATCAAGATTATCTATGAACAATATTTGATTCTTCTCTGAATTCTTATATGCATGATTTGATATCTTTGCAAGTCTCTTCGAATTTTCGGTTTAGTTTGGCCTACTAGATTGATCTTTCTTGCAATGGGAGAAGTGCTTAGCTTTGGGTTCAATCTTGCGGTGCTCGATCCCAGTGACAGACAGGTAACCGACACATATTGTATTGCTGCCATCGAGGATAAAAAGATGGGGTTTATATCATATTGCTTGAGTTTATCCCTCTACATCATGTCATCTTGCCTAATGTGTTACTCTATTCTTATGAACTTAATACTCTAGATCCATGCTGGATAGCGGTCGATGTGTGGAGTAATAGTAGTAGATGCAGAATCATTTCAGTCTACTTGACACGGACGTGATGCCTGTGTTCATGATCATGCCTAGATATTCTCATAACTATGTGATATTCTATCAATTGCTCGGCAGTAATTTGTTCACGCACCGTAATATATGCTATCATGAGAGAAGCCACTAGTGAAACCTATGGCCCTCGGGTCTACTTTACATCATATAAGTTTCCGATCTACAATTCTAGTTTACTATTTATTTATTTTCCAATCTTTATTTTCCAATCTATACAACAAAAATACCAAAAATATTTAGCTTATTATCTTTATCAGATCTCACTTTTGCAAGTGGCCGTGAAGGGATTGACAACCTCTTTATCGCATTGGTTGCAAGCTTCTTGATTGTTTGTGCAGGTACTAAGCGATTCGCGTGTAGTCTCCTACTGGATTGATACCTTGGTTCTCAAAAACTGAGGGAAATACTTACGCTACTTTGCTGCATCACCCTTTCCTCGTCAAGGAAAAACCAACGCATGCTCAAGAGGTAGCAAGAAGGATTTCTAGCACCGTTGCTGGGAAGATCTACGCCAAGTCAAGACATACTAAGTACCCATCACAAACTCTTTTCCCTCGCATTACATTATTTGCCATTTGCCCCTCGTTTTCCTCTCCCCCACTTCACCTTTGCCGTTTTATTTTCCCTTTTCCATTCGCTTCTTTTCGCTTGCTTCTTCTGTGCTTGTGTGTTTGATCGATTGTTTGTCACGATGGCTCAAGATAATACTAAATTATGTGAATTTTCCAATACCATCAATAATGATTTTATTAGCACTACGATTGCTCCTACTACCGATGCTGAATCTTGTGAAATCAATACCGCTTTGTTGAATCTTGTTATGAAAGATCAATTTTCTGGCCTTGCTAGTGAAGATGCCGCTACCCATCTAAACAACTTTGTTGATTTGTGTGATATGCAAAAAAAAGAAATATGTGGATAATGATATTGTTAAATTGAAGCTATTTCCGTTTTTTCTTAGAGATTGTGCTAAAACTTGGTTCTCTTCTTTGCCTAAAAATAGTATTGATTCATGGAATAAGTGCAAAGATGCTTTTATCTCTAAGTATTTTCCTCCCACTAAGATCATCTCTCTTAGAAATGATAATGAATTTTAAGCAACTTGAGCATGAGCATGTCGCACAAGCTTGGGAGAGGATGAAATGAATGATACGTAATTGCCCTACACATGGTTTTAATTTATGGATGATTATACAATTTTTTATGCTGGATTGAATTTTGCTTCTAGAAATCTTTTAGATTCGGCCGCGGGAGGCACTTTTATGGAAATCACTTTAGGAGAAGCTACTAAACTCCTAGATAATATTATGGTCAATTATTCTCAATGGCATACCGAAAGATCCACTAGTAAAAAGTTCATGCTATTGAAGAGATTAATGTTTTGAGTGGAAAGATGGATGGACTAATGAAATTGTTTACTAATAAGAGTGTTTCTTCTGATCTTAATGATATGCCTTTGTCCACTTTGATTGAGAATAATAATAATGAATATATGGATGTGAATTTTGTTGGTAGGAACAATTTTGGTAACAACGCTTATAGAGGAAACTTTAATTCTAGGCCGTTTGCTAGTAATTCCTCTAATAATTATGGTAATTCCTACAACAACTCTTATGGAAATTTTAGTAAGATGCCCACTGATTTTGAGACTAGTGTTAAAGAATTTATGAATTCGCAAAAGAATTTCAATGCTTTGCTTGAAGAAAAATTGCTTAAGATTGATGAGTTGGCTAGGAACGTGGATAGAATTTCTCTTGATGTTGATTCTTTGAAACTTAGATCTATTCCACCTAAGCATGACATCAATTAATCTCTCAAAGCCATGAAAATTTCCATTGACGAGTGCAAAGAAAGAACCGCCAGGATGCGTGCTAAAAAAGATTGCTTTCTGAAAGCGTGTTCTTCTAGTTTTCATGATAATAAAGATGTAGATCTAAAAGTGATTGATGTGTCTCCTATTAAATCTTTGTTTTCCAATATTAATCTTTATAAATATGGGACTGGAGATGAGTCAACTTTAGTTAAAAGGCGTCCCAATGATTCGGAGTTTTTAGATCTTGATGCTAAAATTAATAAAAGTGGGATTGAAGAGGTCAAAACTTTACATAGCAATGAACCCACTATTTTGGATTTCAGGGAATTTAATTATGATAATTTCTCTTTAATAGATTGTATTTCCTTCTTGCAATCCGTGTTAAATTCTCCTCATGCTTATGATCAAAACAAAGCTTTTACCAAACATATCGTTGATGATTTAATGCAATCCTATGAAGAAAAGCTTGAATTAGAAGTTTCTATCCCTAAAAAACTTTATGATGAGTGGGAACCTACTATTAAAATTAATATTAAAGATCATGAATGATATGCTTTATGTGATTTGGGTGCTAGTGTTTCCACGATTCCAAAAACTTTGTGTGATATGTTAGGTTTCCGTGAATTTGATGATTGTTCTTTAAATTTCCATCTTCTGGATTCCACCATTAAGAAACCTATGGTAAGGAATAATGATGTTCTTATTGTTGCAAATAGGAATTATTTGCCCGTAGATTTCATTGTTCTTGGTATAGATTGCAATCCTACATGTCCTATTATTCTTGGTAGACCTTTCCTTAGAACGATTGGTGCAATTATTGACATGAAAGAAGGAAATATTAGATTCTAATTTCCATTAAGGAAAGGCATGGAACACTTTCCTAGAAACAAATTAAATTACCTTATGAATCTATTATGAGAGCCACATATGGATTACATACCAAAGATGACAATACCTAGATCTATTCTTACCTTTATGCCTAGCTAGGGGCGTTAAACGATAGCGCTTGTTGGGAGGCAACCCAATTTTATTTTTGTTCCTTGATTTTTTTTCCTGTTTAGTAATAAATAATTCATCTATCCTCTGTTATTATTCTGTTTTTTATGTTTCAATTAGTGTTTGTTCCAAGTAAAGCCTTTAGGATCTTCTTGGGTGATTGTTATTTGATCTTGCTGAAAAAAACAGAAAGTATGTGCTCACGAGAATAATTTTCATTTTTTTTACCAAAGAGCGATAAAATATCAATTCCAACTGCGGTAGATAAATATACAAATTATTGAGGACTCCCTAATTTTTCAGGATTTTTGGAGTTAGGGAAGTATTCGAAATCTACAGATTTCTACAGACTGTTCTGTTTTCGACAGATTCTGTTTTTCGTGTGTTGTTTGCTTATTTTGATGAATCTATGACTAGTATAGGGGGGTATGAACCATAGACAAGTTGGAACATAGTAGGTTTAACACCAATATAAATAAAGAATAAGTTCATTACAGTACCTTAAGGTGGTGGTTTGGTTTCTTATACTAACAGAGCTCATGAGATTTTCTGTTGAGTTTTGTGTTGTGAAGTTTTCAAGTTTTTGGGTAAAGGTTTGATGGATTTTGGAAACAAGGAGTGGCAAGAGCCTAAGCTTTGGGATGCCCAAGTCACCCCAAGGTAAAATTCAAGGACAACCAAAGGCCTAAGCTTGGGGATGCCCCGCAATGCATCCCCTTTTTGTCTTCGTGTATCGGTAACTTTACTTGAGGCTATATTTTTATTCACCAAATGATATGTGTTTTGCTTGGAGCGTCTTGTATGATTTGAGTCTTTCCTTTTTTGTTTACCACAATAATCCTTGCTGTACACACCTTTTGGAGAGACACACATGAATCGGAATTTATTAGAATACTCTATGTGCTTCACTTATATCTTTTGAGCTCGATAATTTTGCTATAGTGCTTCACTTATATCTTTTTAGAGCATGGTGGTGGTTTTATTTTATAGAAATTATAGATCTCTCATTCTTCACTTATATTATTTTAAGAGTCCTTTAGAACAGCATGGTAATTTGCTTTGGCTATAAAATTAGTCCTAATATGATATGCATCCAAGATGGGTATAATAAAAAACTTTCATATAAAGTGCATTGAATACTATGAGAAGTTTGATTCTTTATGATTGTTTTGAGATATGAAGATGGTGATATTAGAATCATGCTAGTTGAGTAGTTGTGAATTTGAGAGATACTTGTGTTAAATTTTGTGATTCCCGTAGCATGCACGTATGGTGAACCGTTATGTGATGAAGTCGGAGCATGATTTATTTTTTGATTGTCTTCCTTATGAGTGGCGGTCGGGGACAAGCGATGGTCTTTTCCTACCAATCTGTCCCCCTAGGAGCATGGGTGTAATACTTCGTTTTGATAACTAATAGATTTTTGCAATAAGTATGTGAGTTCTTTGTGAGTAATGTTGAGTCCATGGATTATACGCACTCTCACCTTTCCATCATTGCTAGCCCCTTCGGTATCGTCCATTGCCCTTTCTCACCTTGAGAGTTGGTGCAAACTTCGCTGATGCATCCAAACCCCGTGATATGATATGCTCTATCACACATAAACCTCCTTATATCTTCCTCAAAATAGCCACCATACCTACCTATTATGGCATTTCCATAGCCATTCCGAGATATATTGCCATGCAACTTTCCACCGTTTCGTTTATTATGACACGCTCCATCACTTTCATATTGCTTTGCATGATCATGTAGTTGACATCGTATTTGTGGCAAAGCCATCGTTCATAATTTTTCATACATGTCACTCTTGATTCATTGCACATCCCGGTACACCGCCGGAGGCATTCACATTGAGTCATATTTTGTTCTAAGTATCGAGTTGTAATTCTTGAGTTGTAAGTAAATAAAAGTGTGATGATCATCATTATTAGAGCATTGTCCCAGTGAGGAAAGGATGATGGAGACTATGATTCCCCCACAAGTCAGGATGAGACTCCGGACGAAAAATAAAGAAAGAAAAAAGAGGCCATAAAAAAGGCCCAAATAAAAAAATGAGAGAAAAAGAGAGAAGGGGCAATGCTACTATCCTTTTTCCACACTTGTGCTTCAAAGTAGCACCATGATCTTCATGATAGAGAGTCTCTTATATTGTCACTTTCATATACTAGTGGGAATTTTTCATTATAGAACTTGGCTTGTATATTCCAATGATGGGCTTCCTCAAAATGCCCTAGGTCTTCGTGAGCAAGCAAGTTGGATGAACACCCATTTAGTTTCTTTTGCTGAGCTTTCATACATTTATAGCTCTAGTGCATCCGTTGCATGGCAATTCCTACTCACTCACATTAATATCTATTGATGGGCATCTCCATAGCCCGTTGGTACGCCTAGTTGATGTGAGACTATCTTCTCCATTTTGTCTTCTCCACAACCACCATTCTATTCCACCTATAGTGCTATATCCATGGCTCATGCTCATGTATTGCATGAAGATCGAAAAAGTTTGAGAACATCAAAAGTATGAAACAATTGCTTGGCTTGTCATCGGGGTTGTGCATGATTTAAATATTTTGTGTGATGAAGATAGAGCATAGCCAGACTATATGATTTTGTAGGGATAGCTTCCTTTGACCATGTTATTTTGAGAAGACATAATTGCTTGGTTAGTATGCTTGAAGTATTATTGTTTTTATGTCAATATTAAACTTTTGTCTTGAATCTTTCGGATCTGAATATTCATGCCACAATAAAGAAAATTACATTGAAAATTACGTTAGGTAGCATTCCACATCAAAAATTCTGTTTTTATCATTTACCTACTTGAGGACGAGCAGCAATTAAGCTTGGGGATGCTTGATACGTCTCCAATGTATCTATAATTTTTGATTGTTCCATGCTATTATATTATCTGTTTTGGATGTTTACTGGGATTTAATATGCACTTTTATATTATTTTTGGGACTAACCTATTAACCGAAGGACCAGTGCAAATTGTTGTTTTCTTGCCTATTTCAGTGTTTCGTAGAAAAGGAATATCAAATGGAACGAAACCTTCGCAAGGATCTTTTTTTGGAACAAACGCAATCCAGGAGGCTTGGAGTGGAGGTCAAGGAAGCAACGAGGCGGCCACGAGGTAGGGCGGCGTGCCTAGGGGGTAGGCGCGCCCCCACCCTTGTGGTCCCCATGCAGCTCCACTGACCTACTTCTTTCATCTATATATACTCTTATACCCTGAAAACATCCAGGGGAGACATGAAAACACTTTTCCATCGCCGCAACCTTCTGTACTCGTGATATCCCATCTGGGGACCTTTTTTGGCGATCTGCCGGAGGGGGATTCGATCACGGAGGGCTTCTACATCAACACCATAGCCTCTCCGATGATGTGTGAGTAGTTTACCACAGACCGTCGGGTCCATAGTTATTAGCTAGATGGCTTCTTCTCTCTCTTTGGTTCTCAATACAAAGTTCTTGGAGATCTATTCGATGTAATACTTTTTGTGGTGTGTTTGCCGAGATCCGATGAATTGTGGGTTTATGATCAAGATTATCTATGAACACTATTTGATTCTTCTCTGAATTCTTATATGCATGATTTGATATCTTTGCAAATCTCTTCGAATTTTCGGTTTAGTTTGGCCTACTAGATTGATCTTTCTTGCAATGGGAGAAGTGCTTAGCTTTGGGTTCAATCTTGCGGTGCTTGATCCCAGTGACAGAAAGGGAACCGACACATATTATATTGTTGCCATAGAGGATAAAAAGATGGGGTTTATATCATATTGCTTGAGTTTATCCCTCTACATCATGTCATCTTGCCTAATGTGTTACTCTGTTCTTATGAACTTAATACTCTAGATGCATGCTGGATAGTGGTTGATGTGTGGAGTAATAGTAGTAGATGCAGAATCGTTTCGGTCTACTTGACACGGACGTGATGCCTATGTTCATGATCATGCCTAGATATTCTCATAACTATGCGCTATTCTATCAATTGCTAGACAATAATTTGTTCACCCACCGTAATATATGCTATCATGAGAGAAGCCACTAGTGAAACCTATGGCCCCCGGGTCTAGTTTACATCATATAAGTTTCCGATCTATAAAACTAGTTTACTATTTACTTATTTTGCAATATTTATTTTCCAATCTATACAACAAAAATACAAAAAATATATATCTTGTTATCTTATCAGAACTCACTTTTGCAAGTGGCCGTGAAGGGATTGAAAACCCCTTTATCGCGTTGGTTGCAAGTTTCTTGATTGTTTGTGCAGGTACTAGGCGATTTGCATGTAGTCTCCTACTGGATCGATACCTTGGTTCTCAAAAACTGAGGGAAATACTTACGCTACTTTGCTGCATCACCCTTTCCTCTTCAATGGAAAACCAACGCATGCCCCGAGAGGTAGCACCGGGCTCGCCTGTCCGGCAAGGGAGGCCCTTCTCTTGGCGATATATTGCCTCTCTAGCTTGGCCTTAGTCTCTCTGAGCTGGATGCTAGTCCTTCGAACTTCTTGGTTTCTTATATCCTGGCTTGGGTTGGCGCATCAACCTTGCTCTTGTGCCTGTGCACAGTCTGGGCAACTGACCCAGGGTTTGTTGCACCGATAAAAGCCCCCGGGCCTGCCCCGAACACATTGCCGAGCGTCGTCAGGGTAGGGCCTAATAAGTGCATAGGCGGGGTCGCTGAAGGGGTCGACCCCTTGAGGTGTTCATCGCTTCTTCATCAGCCTTGATTCCGGGCTAGTTTCTGGTTTCCCCGTGCGTGGTGTAAAGCAAATAGTGGGGGGCCACTCCAGTGATGCCTCATGAATGACTTTAACGTACGGGGTAGAAACTGCCAACTTACTCTTCCCACAGCACGCCCTTATCCTTGGCCATGTATGCTGCATGCATTGTGTGGGCTAGGTAACGGAGGCACGTGGCACGGGAGAGCATTATGGTGAGGGCCCGACCGTCTTGAATTGGCGGAGGAGGACGGTGGCCGCCCGTTGATGGAGCAGCTGCCCTCCCCGTTCGGCCTATAAAAGGGAGGGGCAGAGGAGGGCGGAGTGAAAGTGCAACTATCCCTAGGTGGTTTTGGTAATTCATAACAACATATAGCTCATTGAGCTAATGCTATTCCAAGATGATTATTTCAGGAAAGCTCAATGATTGGCATGGCATGGATATGAAAGTGGAACCCTCAAAATGCTAAGGAAAATGGATTGGCTCAAGCTCAAAAGCTCAAGACTCATCATTTTATATTTTAGTGATCCAAGATCACATTGAGTCCACAGGAAAAGCCAATACTATTAAGGAGGGATGAGGTGTTGCTTAATGAGCCTCTTGCTTCATGTGCTTAATGATATTCTCCAAAACCCTCAACTACTTTCCCATATCCACATATGACCTAAACTCTAAGCCAAACTCGGTCCTACCGATTCTTCCTATCCGGCGCCACCGAGTTTCACTTGTCATTAGCCAATGCCAAACCCTAGCAATTCGGTTCTACCGATAAGGATCTCGGTCCCACCGAGATGGGGTTGCAAACTCTCTGTTTCCCTTTCGTAACTTTTCGGTCCCACCGAAAGAGCGAATCGGTCCCACCGAGATTGCAACGTAAACTCAGTGTTTCCCCTTTGTAACTTTTCGGTCTCACCGAGTTCCACTCGGTCTCACAGAAAGAGCAAATCGGTCCCACCGAGTTTGCCTGACCAACTCTCTGGTTAGCTAATTACCAAATTCGGTCTCACCGAGTTTGTGTAATCGGTCTCACCGAGATTACGTTATGCCCAAACCCTAACCAAATCGGTCCTACCGAGTTGCATGTCAGTCCCACCGAAATTCCTAACGGTCACTAGGTTTACTATTTTGGTCAGACCGAGTTTATTGATTCGGTCCCACCGAGATTGGAAAACTGTGTAGCGGTTGAATTTTGTGTGGAGGCTATATATACCCCTCCACCTCTTTCTCATTAAGTGAGAGAGCCATCAGAACACACACATCATTCCAACTCATTTGTTCTGAGAGAGAACCACCTACTCATGTGTTGAGATCAAGACATTCCATTCCTACCATATGAATCTTGATCTCTATCCTTCCCAAGTTGCTTTCCACTCAAATCTTCTTTCCACCAAATCCAAATCCTATGAGAGAGAGTTGAGTGTTGGGGAGACTATCATTTGAAGCACAAGAGCAAGGAGTTCATTACCTACACACCATTTGTTACTTCTTGGAGAGTGGTGTCTCCTAGATTGGCTAGGTGTCACTTGGGAGCCTCCGACAAGATTGTGGAGTTGAACCAAGGAGTTTGTAAGGGCAAGGAGATCGCCTACTTCGTGAAGATCTACCGCTAGTGAGGCAAGTCCTTCGTGGGCGATGGCCATGGTGGGATAGACAAGGTTGCTTCTTCGTGGACCCTTTGTGGGTGGTTGCTTCTTCGTGGACCCTTCGTGGACCCTTCGTGGGTGGAGCCCTTCGTGGACTCGCGCAACCGTTGCCCTCGGGTGGAGCCCTGTGTGGACTCGCGCAACCGTTACCCTTCGTGGGTTGAAGTCTCCATCAACGTGGATGTAGGATAGCACCACCTATCCGAACCACGGGAAAAACATCTGTGTCTCCAATAGCGTTTGAATTCTCCAAACCCTTCCCTTTATATTCTTGCAAGTTGCATGCTTTACTTTCCGCTGCCAATATACTCTTTGCATGCTTGCTTGAATTGTATGATGATTGCTTGACTTGTCCTAAAATAGCTAAAATCTGCCAAGAACTAAAATTGGGAAAAGGTTAAGTTTTTATTTAGTCAAGTAGTCTAATCACCCCCCCTCTAGACATACTTTCGATCCTACAAGTGGTATCAGAGCTTTGGTCTCCATTTGCTTGATCTCCATAGCTTTTGGTGGTCATAGCCTTGGTTTCACAACCTAGGAGAGTATGGCGTCTAGCGAGGGAAATTATCACCGTAGAGGTCCTTACTTTGATGGTACTAATTTTGCTAGTTGGAAGCATAAAATGAAGATGCATATTCTTGGACATAACCCCGCCGTTTGGGCTATTGTGTGTGTTGGTTTGCAAGGTGACTTCTTTGATGGGAGAGAACCAAACCGTGAAGCTACCGCAGATGAGTTGAAGATGTTGCAATACAATGATCAAGCTTGTGATATTCTCTTCAACGGATTGTGCCCCGAAGAATTCAACAAAATCAGCCGCCTTGAGAATGCAAAGGAAATTTGGGACACTTTGATTGATATGCACGAAGGTACTGACTCCGTCAAGGAATCCAAGTTGGATGTGCTTCAAAGCCAACTTGACAAGTTCAAGATGAAGGATGGTGAAGGCATCGCTGAAATGTACTCTAGGCTTGCTCTCATCACAAATGAGATTGCCGGCTTAGGAAGTGAAGAGATGACCGATAAATTCATCATCAAGAAGATCCTAAGAGCCTTGGATGGAAAATATGATACCGTGTGCACATTGATCCAAATGATGCCCAATTACAAAGATCTCAAGCCAACGGAAGTGATTGGAAGAATTGTTGCTCATGAGATGTCACTTAAGGATAAAGAGGAACTTCACAACAAATCAAGTGGTGCCTATAAAGCCTCATGTGAAGCCCCTACATCATCAAGTGAGAAACAAGACTTCAATGAAGAATTGAGATTAATGGTGAAGAACTTCAACAAGTTCTACAAGAGTAGAAGCAAAGATAGAAGCTCCAAATCAAGGTCTTACAATGACAAAAGATCTTCTAGTCGAGAGCGAAACTGTTACAATTGTGGAAGACCCGGACACTATTCCAATGAGTGTACGGCTCCCTACAAGAGAAGAGAAGAATCTCCAAGAAGAAGAAGCAAAGAATCACCACCAAGAGAGAGAAGGAGTAGAGATGATCGTTATGAACGAAGATACTCACGGAGAAGCAAGGATTCGGAAAGGAAGGAAAAATCATCAAGGAGCTACACAAGACGAAGACATCAAGCTCATGTTGGTGAATGGGTATCCGGCTCCGACTCCGACAGCCACTCCTAGAGAAGTTATCACTCCGACTCCGAAGATACTCAAGATGAAGGTGTTGCCGGTCTAGCACTTGTGTCAACCAACTCCTACGACATATTTGACTCACCAAATGAAGGAATTGGAAGATGCTTCATGGCCAAAGGTCCTAAGGTAACACACCCCGAGTATGTTGATTTCAATAGTGATGAAGATGACTTGTTAGGTGATGATTTGATTGGTGACAACTCTAGTGATGAATACTATGATGAAAGAACAATTAATCATGCTAATCAAGATAAAACGAATGACAATGATAAGGAGAAGATTGAGGCTCTAACTAAAGAACTAAAAACTCTTAAGTTAGCTCATGACACTATCTTCGAAGATCATCGAGAACTTTTAAGAGCTCATGAGAAACTACGCTTTGAAAAGCTCAATCTTGAGCAAGAGCATGAGTTCTTAAAAGCAATCAATGATGATCTCCGCAAGAAAAGTTCTTCTTACATTGCCAAGCGTTTACTATTATCCACTTACATGCCTCAAGTCAAGTCTAACAAGAAAGATTCTTCCTCTAGTAGTAACAATGATCATGCTAAATCCAATATTGTTGCTTCTAGTAGTTCTCTTGATTCCACTAATGATTCTCTTAGCCAAGTTACACTTGAGCAAGAAAATAGCTTATTGATGGGAATTATAGAGAAGGGAGTGTACAAAAGCCTTGCCAGGAGTAAGCAATTCGAGGAAATTGTGCGCAAGCAAGGAATGCACCGGAAGAATCAAGGTGTTGGTTTTGAACGAAAGTTCAATGCCAATGGAGTTGAATGGGAAGAAGATCAATAGCCCAAGACAAAGTTTGTCCCTCAACAAGAGAAGTATACTTCTTTCAAGGGGACACAAGCTCAAGATGATCTTCCACCACAAGACTACGAGCAAAAAGGCAAGGACAAGCTTCAAGAGGAAATTGATGCATTTGAAGAAGCTCCTAAGACCTTAGTCAAGTGGATTCCCAAGACTACTTCAAGTTCCACTTCATCAAGTACGACTACAACTCCAAGGATTCCCATCAAGATGATGTGGATCCAAAAGAAGAAGAACTAGAGAGTTCTTGAGGGTGACTCCACCAACATACTTCACTCTTATCATTTTGGCAAGAACAAGTGCAATCAACTTCCACACCTTGCACTAGTTCAAGGAGTCACAAACCCTCTTGTTGGTAAGACAAGGGACAAGGTAACCTAAAGTTTTCATGGACATCATCTTGTGTGTGCATGACTCTATGTCTATGGATATCCTTGTTTGTTCCTTGTGGGACTAACCCATGTAGGTATTGAAAGTGCAATTCACTCAAATGGATAGCTCCAAGTGATCTACATCAACATTGAGCATCCACATCTTCAACATCTACATGAAGTCATCATCGACAAAACCCAAGGTTAGTTCATCCCTCTTAGGGGGGATATCACATCTAGGGGGAGCTTTACTCTAAGAATTGAGCTAAAGCAACTCTAAAGGTGTGAACAAAACAATGCTTTATGTAAAAGTGGTAACCCCACTTGAGCTTAAACGATGAGTATGACCTACGATCAAGTGTTCTCACTTGACTCCTAAGTCAATATACTCATATATAGATGACCTAGTCATCGCAAATTGCTTGATAGATGCTAGAATTGGTTGTGCATGCTTTGCCACATATTTCATTTGCCATCTTATTGTGTGAGCATGCTGATTGCATATTTTACTCATTCGAGAACATCCACTTGTCGCTTTGATTGTTTGGCTTTATCTTCTTTTGCCAAGTGGATGGACAAGAATGCCTAAGAACCTCCTCTAGCTATCTATGCTTTTCTCGTCTCAAACTCTATTCATGCTGCATCACAAAATTTGATCAAGTCAGATTCGAACCACTCTGTGTGAGGAGCGCTCGGAGTCCCCGATTCGTCATAGACTTAAACTTCCAAAACCTCTTTATGAATCTCGGTCTGACCGATACTCCATTTTCGGTCCTACCGAGTTCATTAAGTTGATCTAGGTTTTCGATCTCGGTCCAACCGATTTGAACTTTTCGATCACACCGAGTTACAATAATTGCACACACTTTTGCATCTCGGTGCCACCGAGTTGTTCCACTCGGTCACACCGACAGGGTCGGGCTATATATATTGACGGGCAGAATTTTGGAAATTTCTCCAAAACCTCCTCGCCCGCGCGATAGCCTGCTCTGCCTTCGTGGTCTCCGGATCGTCTTCTCGCCGCCAGCAGCCTCCAGTCGCTGGTCTCCGCTGCCGTCAACAGATTTCTGCCCCGCCGTTGCCGCCGTAGCAAGTCCACGCCGAACTAGGGTATGGACTTGATCTTTGTGCTATTCCTCAATCTGATTCCTAGCACATTGTGATCATATTGATTCTTGCCACGATTGAAACACTCCTATCCAGTCAATGAACTCGTAGATTAGGTTTAATTCGAAAATTTTAGGGTTAGGTTTCCGCCGAAACCATCTCGGACCCACCGAGTTGAAAAACTCGGTCCCACCGATCTGGCTTTTGCCATTGCACAAGTGAAACTCGGTCTGACTGAGAATAACTTATCGGTGCGACCGATTTTAGAATTCTGTGAAACCCTAGCAGTCTCGGTGCCACCGAACTTTGACTCGGGCTGACCGAGTTCACCAGTTCTGGTGCCAAAACTGCTTCGGTGTCACCGAGTTTGAAAATCGGTAGATCCGAGATGCTTTCTGTGGAAAACTAAAACTAAGTTTTTGAATTAATCTTTTGCAAAAATCTCTGCTTTTTGTGATGCTCATCCACTCTATCTTATCCATAATCTATTCACAGGGTCAGCAGTCAGTTTGCAACATGTCTGATCAAAGTGACAGCCAGAATGTGTCTGAGCAGCAAGTTGTGATGAGTGAGGGCACTAGCCCCTCAAGTTCTTCTGATGAAGGCAGCAGGAGCACCCCCAGCAATCTGCCTAAGGCTGCCACATGTCAAAGGAAGAAGAGAGCGTCTGATTCTGAAGATGAGGACTATGTGGCAGAGGAAGAGGCCACTTCCAAGAGAGCTGAGCCAGCTCAAGGCTCAAAGCCGGGCCTGAAAATCAAAAGGCCAGCAGGCAGGCAGCCCATGTCAAAGGCTAGAGCCTCCACTGAGAAGCCTGCTCCCATTGAGCCCGTTGCAGCTGAGGGAAAGAAGAGGAAGGAGAGAGTAAAGAAGACTGTAGCCAAAGTGCTTGGGAGAGCCTCCATCATGGTAGAAGAGGAGGAGGAAGAAGAGGCAGCTGCACCAGCGCCCAAGGCAGCCAAACTTATGGGAGATGCCATAAGGTCAGGAACAGCTGCATCCAAGCCCAAGGAAGCACCCAAGGCTGCATCTAAGCCTAAGACAGCACCAAAGAGAAACACTAGGAGTATACCTGCTGCAGAAAAGAACAAGGCCCCAGTGCCTGAAGCTACTGAAGAAGAGGAAGAGAGTGTCCTTCGAAAGCTCAAGCCCAAGATCCCAGACCACAATGATGCTCATCCTGTGGCTGAGGATATGAAGCTCAGGAGAGATTCAGGGCTCAGGAAATGGAGAGAAGCAGATCCGTATGCTTCTAGGAGAAGGACTGCCGTAGATTACAGATTTCACACCAAGGAGCAACAAGATTTTTATGAGACTGTTTTGCTTGACAAGAAGCCAATCGTTTGTGACATGAGATGGGTCGACTGGACCTACATCAAGGAGAATGAAGAGCACTACCCAGGAGTTCAGGACAGCTTCAGAGCGTGTGGAGTAGAGGACTTTGTTGGGCAGAAGCTCACAAAGTGGAACGATGAACTCATCATGCAGTTCTACTCCACAGCTCACTTTTATCCAGATGGGAGGATTACATGGATGTCTGAGGGTACAAGGTACCAATCTACAGTGGCTGAGTGGGCACAGATCATCAATGCCCCAGAAGAGCAAGATGAGGACTTGGATATCTATGCCAAGAAGAAGATGGACCACAACTCCATGTCCAACATGTACAAGGAAATTCCCAATGAAGCTCTTGACACATTCAAGTTTGGCTCAGTGCATCATCTGCTCTCAGGATTGCCTACTATCAATTGGATACTAAGGCACACTCTGTTGCCTAAGTCTGGAGATCACAAGATGATCAGAGGTCACGCGATCAATTTGCTTCATGTCTTTGACGTGCCTCAGAAATTCAAAGTTATGAGTCCATTGTGGAAACCGTTAAGAGGACAGCTGCAGATCAGAAGAGGAGCTGTGGATATGCCCCTCAGATTCAGGAGCTCATCAACTCCAAGATGGGCACGGGCGTATATTTGTTGGATAAGGAACACCTGCCCATCTGTCCAGATTTCGAGGACAATGAAGTTGTTATGACTGAGAACGAGCCATCATCTGCCCAAGAATTTGCCAAGAAGGAGAAGGCGAAGAAGGAAAAAGCTGCCAGGATGCCTACTCAAGCGGAGGCATCTGAGTACTTCTTGAAGACCAAACAAGAGCAGCTCAGTTACTTGATTGCATCCACGCTGAGAATTGAGCAAAGTCTGGCCAACCTTACTAAGAATCAGCAGAGCCTAGAGAGAATCATGGAACAGAAGTTCTATGACTTGGATGTCAAGGTAACAGAAGTTCAGTCTGCAGTGGAGCAGCTCCAGGAGGACATGAATGAGAGGAGAGGCAGGACCACGACTCATGCTTTTGCGAGGGTGCCACGAGGTCCGAGGTCGTCTGCACTGCCAGTTGCTGACACCACAGCTACAACGTCTGCACCAGCCACAGCCTCAGCTCCAGCATCTACTTCAGCTCCAACTCCAGCGACTACTTCAACATCTACAGAAGCCTTCGTCCTTGGAGTGATCCGGACTCCACACCACCTGAAGATCAAGCCAGAGCGACGACTTAGCACTATGCATTTTCTAGGAACTTTTTGGTAACTTGTTGCCAAAGGGGGAGAAGATGTATAGATCATAGGCTTCGAGAGAGAGAGTGTTGCTTTTCTCTCTTGTTTTATTTGGTGGTTTTTTTTCGAACCTTTTCTGCTTTTGAGTGCTTGATACTACGTCCTTATGCTTGTGAGACATCGATGATCATGTGTTTGATCATAATCTACACTTAATGTTTGCTTGATGCTTGCTTAAATATTATCATTCTATCTATCGTTTGTGATCATTCACTATTCTTGGTGATGAGTGCATGCATTTCAATCTTATCATTTTGAGCGCTCCACCAAGATGTATGTGACATGGAAGAGTAACCCATGATTCTAACTCTTTGTGCATTTGCAGTCCAAAGCAAATTTTAAAATATGCACAAATTTAGGGGGAGCTCTTACTTATCACATACTTCTCAAAGCGACAATATATTTCATGCCTATTATCTTTTGTCGAAGCTTTGATCTATATGTTGCCATGAATTACCAAAAAGGGGGAGATTGAAAGTGCAACTATCCCTAGGTGGTTTTGGTAATTCATAACAACATATAGCTCATTGAGCTAATGCTATTCCAAGATGATTATTTCAGGAAAGCTCAATGATTGGCATGGCATGGATATGAAAGTGGAACCCTCAAAATGCTAAGGAAAATGGATTGGCTCAAGCTCAAAAGCTCAAGACTCTTCATTTTATATTTTAGTGATCCAAGATCACATTGAGTCCATAGGAAAAGCCAATACTATTAAGGAGGGATGAGGTGTTGCTTAATGAGCCTCTTGCTTCATGTGCTTAATGATATTCTCCAAAACCCTCAACTACTTTCCCATATCCACATATGACCTAAACTCTAAGCCAAACTCGGTCCTACCGATTCTTCCTATCCGGCGCCACCGAGTTTCACTTGTCATTAGCCACTGCCAAACCCTAGCAATTCGGTTCTACCGATAAGGATCTCGGTCCCACCGAGATGGGGTTGCAAACTCTCTGTTTCCCTTTCGTAACTTTTCGGTCCCACCGAAAGAGCGAATCGGTCCCACCGAGATTGCAACGTAAACTCAGTGTTTCCCCTTTGTAACTTTTCGGTCTCACCGAGTTCCACTCGGTCTCACCGAAAGAGCAAATCGGTCCCACCGAGTTTGCCTGACCAACTCTCTGGTTAGCTAATTACCAAATTCGGTCTCACCGAGTTTGTGTAATCGGTCTCACCGAGATTACGTTATGCCCAAACCCTAACCAAATCGGTCCTACCGAGTTGCATGTCAGTCCCACCGAAATTCCTAACGGTCACTAGGTTTACTATTTCGGTCAGACCGAGTTTATTGATTCGGTCCCACCGAGATTGGAAAACTGTGTAGCGGTTGAATTTTGTGTGGAGGCTATATATACCCCTCCACCTCTTTCTCATTAAGTGAGAGAGCCATCAGAACACACACATCATTCCAACTCATTTGTTCTGAGAGAGAACCACCTACTCATGTGTTGAGATCAAGACATTCCATTCCTACCATATGAATCTTGATCTCTAGCCTTCCCAAGTTGCTTTCCACTCAAATCTTCTTTCCACCAAATCCAAATCCTATGAGAGAGAGTTGAGTGTTGGGGAGACTATCATTTGAAGCACAAGAGCAAGGAGTTCATTACCTACACACCATTTGTTACTTCTTGGAGAGTGGTGTCTCCTAGATTGGCTAGGTGTCACTTGGGAGCCTCCGACAAGATTGTGGAGTTGAACCAAGGAGTTTGTAAGGGCAAGGAGATCGCCTACTTCGTGAAGATCTACCGCTAGTGAGGCAAGTCCTTCGTGGGCGATGGCCATGGTGGGATAGACAAGGTTGCTTCTTCGTGGACCCTTTGTGGGTGGTTGCTTCTTCGTGGACCCTTCGTGG